>NW_026990450.1:300000-532000 GCF_963921805.1 Phalacrocorax carbo | reverse complement strand
GGGTGCCGGCGCCGGTCCGTTTTTTGCCGCGGCGGCCCATTCCGGGGTGCCAGGCCGGTCCGTTTTTTGCCGCGGCGGGCCGATTCGGTGGGGTGCCGGGGCCGGTCCATTTCTTGTGCCCGCGGCGGCCCATTCCGGGGGTGCCGGGGCCGGTCCGTTTTTTGCCGCGGCGGCCCATTCCAGGGGTGCCGGCGCCGGTCCGTTTTTGCCGCGGCGGCCCATTCCGGGGTGCCGGAGCCGGTCCGTTTTTTGCCGCGGCGGCCCATTCCGGGGTGCCGGCGCCGGTCCGTTTTTTGCCGCGGCGGACCATTCCGGGGTGCCAGGGCGTCCGTTTTTGCGCGGCGGCCATTCCGGGGTGCCGGCGCCGGTCCGTTTTTTGCCGCGGCGGCCCATTCCGGGGTGCCGGCGCCGGTCCGTTTTTTTGCCGCGGCGGCCCATTCCGGGGTGCCGGACCCGGTCCGTTTTTTGCCGCGGCGGCCCATTCCGGGGTGCCGGAGCCGGTCCGTTTTTTACTGCGGTGGCCCGTTCTGGGGTGCCGGACCCGGTCCGTTTTTTGCCGCGGCGGCCCATTCCGGGGTGCGGGCGCCGGTCCGTTTTTTGCCGTGGCGGCCCATTCCGGGGTGCCGGACCCGGTCCGTTTTTTGCCGCGGCGGCCCATTCCGGGGTGCTGGCTCCGGTCCGTTTTTTGCCGCGGCGGCCCATTCCGGGGTGCCGGGGCCGGTCCGTTTTTTGCCGCGGCGGCCCATTCCGGGGTGCCGGAGCCGGTCCGTTTTTTGCCCGCGGCGGCCCATTCCGGGGTGGCCGGACCCGGTCCGTTTTTTGCCGCGGCGGCCCATTCCGGGGTGCCGGCTCCGGTCCGTTTTTTGCCGCGGCGGCCCATTCCGGGGTGCCGGCCCCGGTCCGTTTTTTGCCGCGGCGGCCCATTCCGGGGTGCCGGCCCCGGTCCGTTTTTTGCCGCGGCGGCCCATTCCGGGGTGCCGGACCAGGTCCGTTTTTTGCCGCGGCGGCCCATTCCGGGGTGCCGGCGCCGGTCCGTTTTTTGCCGCGGCGGCCCATTCCGGGGTGCCAGGGCCGGTCCGTTTTTTTGCCGCGGCGGCCCATTCCGGGGTGCCGGCTCCGGTCCCGTTTTTTGCCGCGGCGGCCCATTCCGGGGTGCCGGACCCGGTCCGTTTTTTGCCGCGGCGGCCCATTCCGGGGTGCCGGCGCCGGTCCGTTTTTTGCCGCGGCGGCCCATTCCGGGGTGCCGGGGCCGGTCCGTTTTTTGCCGCGGCGGCCCATTCCGGGGTGCCGGAGCCGGTCCGTTTTTTACTGCGGTGTTGCCCGTTCTGGGGTGCCGGACCCGGTCCGTTTTTTGCCGCGGCGGCCCATTCCGGGGTGCGGGCGCCGGTCCGTTTTTTGCCGTGGCGGCCCATTCCGGGGTGCCGGACCCGGTCCGTTTTTTGCCGCGGCGGCCCATTCCGGGTGCTGGCTCCGGTCCGTTTTTTGCCGCGGCGGCCCATTCCGGGGTGCCGGGGCCGGTCCGTTTTTTGCCGCGGCGGCCCATTCCGGGGTGCCGGGGCCGGTCCGTTTTTTGACGCGGCGGCCCATTCCGGGGTGCCGGGGCCGGTCCGTTTTTGCCGCGGCGGCCCATTCCGGGGTGCCGGACCCGGTCCGTTTTTTGCCGCGGCGGCCCATTCCGGGGTGCCGGGGCCGGTCCGTTTTTTTGCCGCGGCGGCCCATTCCGGGGTGCCGGGGCGGTCCGTTTTTTGCCGCGGCGGCCCATTCCGGGGTGCCGGAGCCGGTCCGTTTTTTGCCGCGGCGGCCCATTCCGGGGGTGCCGGCGCCGGTCCGTTTTTGACTGCGGCGGCCCCATTCCGGGGTGCCGGACCCGGTCCGTTTTTTGCCGCGGCGGCCCATTCCGGGGTGCCGGACCCGGTCCGTTTTTTGCCGCGGCGGCCCATTCCGGGGTGCCGGCTCCGGTCCGTTTTTTGCCGCGGCGGCCCATTCCGGGGTGCCGGAGCCGGTCCGTTTTTTGCCGCGGCGGCCCATTCCGGGGTGCCGGGGCCGGTCCGTTTTTTGCCGCGGCGGCCCATTCCGGGGTGCCGGAGCCGGTCCGTTTTTTGCCGCGGCGGCCCATTCCGGGGTGCCGGCGCCGGTCCGTTTTTTGCCGCGGCGGAGCATTCCGGGGGTGCCGGCGCCGGTCCGTTTTTGCCGCGGCGGCCCATTCCGGGGTGCCGGAGCCGGTCCGTTTTTTGCCGCGGCGGCCCATTCCGGGGTGCCGGCGCCGGTCCGTTTTTTGCCGCGGCGGACCATTCCGGGGTGCCAGGGCCGGTCCCGTTTTTTGCCGCGGCGGCCCATTCCGGGGTGCCGGCGCCGGTCCCGTTTTTTTGCCGCGGCGGCCCATTCCGGGGTGCCGGCGCCGGTCCGTTTTTTGCCGCGGCGGCCCATTCCGGGGTGCCGGACCCGGTCCGTTTTTTGCCGCGGCGGCCCATTCCGGGGTGCCGGAGCCGGTCCGTTTTTTACTGCGGTGGCCCGTTCTGGGGTGCCGGACCCGGTCCGTTTTTTGCCGCGGCGGCCCATTCCGGGGTGCGGGCGCCGGTCCGTTTTTTGCCGTGGCGGCCCATTCCGGGGTGCCGGACGCCGGTCCGGTTTTTTGCCGCGGGCGGCCCCATTCCGGGGTGCTGGCTCCGGTCCGTTTTTTGCCGCGGCGGCCCATTCCGGGGTGCCGGGGCCGGTCCGTTTTTTGCCGCGGCGGCCCATTCCGGGGTGCCGGAGCCGGTCCGTTTTTTGCCGCGGCGGCCCATTCCGGGGTGCCGGACCCGGTCCGTTTTTTGCCGCGGCGGCCCATTCCGGGGTGCCGGCTCCGGTCCGTTTTTTGCCGCGGCGGCCCATTCGGGGTGCCGGCCCCGGTCCGTTTTTTGCCGCGGCGGCCCATTCCGGGGTGCCAGGCCCCGGTCCGTTTTTTGCCGCGGCGGCCGATTCCGGGGTGCCGGACCAGGTCCGTTTTTTGCCGCGGCGGCCCATTCCGGGGTGCCGGCGCCGGTCCGTTTTTTGCCGCGGCGGCCCATTCCGGGGTGCCAGGGCCGGTCCGTTTTTTGCCGCGGCGGCCCATTCCGGGGTGCCGGCTCCGGTCCGTTTTTGCCGCGGCGGCCCATTCCGGGGTGCCGGACCCGGTCCGTTTTTTTGCCGCGGCGGCCCATTCCGGGGTGCCGGCGCCGGTCCGTTTTTTGCCGCGGCGGCCCATTCCGGGGTGCCGGGGCCGGTCCGTTTTTTTGCCGCGGCGGCCCATTCCGGGGTGCCGGAGCCGGTCCGTTTTTTACTGCGGTGGCCCGTTCTGGGGTGCCGGACCCGGTCCGTTTTTTGCCGCGGCGGCCCATTCCGGGGTGCGGGCGCCGGTCCGTTTTTTGCCGTGGCGGCCCATTCGGGGTGCCGGACCCGGTCCGTTTTTTGCCGCGGCGGCCCATTCCGGGGGTGCTGGCTCCGGTCCGTTTTTTGCCGCGGCGGCCCATTCCGGGTGCCGGGGCCGGTCCGTTTTTTGCCGCGGCGGCCCATTCGGGGTGCCGGGGCCGGTCCGTTTTTTGACGCGGCGGCCCATTCCGGGGTGCCGGGGCCGGTCCGTTTTTTTGCCGCGGCGGCCCATTCCGGGTGCCGGACCCGGTCCGTTTTTTTGCCGCGGCGGCCCATTCCGGGGTGCCGGGGCCGGTCCGTTTTTTGCCGCGGCGGCCCATTCCGGGGTGCCGGGGCCGGTCCGTTTTTTGCCGCGGCGGCCCATTCCGGGGTGCCGGAGCCGGTCCGTTTTTTGCCGCGGCGGCCCATTCCGGGGTGCCGGCGCCGGTCCGTTTTTTTGACGCGGCGGCCCATTCCGGGGTGCCGGACCCGGTCCGTTTTTTTGCCGCGGCGGCCCCATTCCGGGGTGCCGGACCCGGTCCGTTTTTTGCCGCGGCGGGCCCATTCCGGGGTGCCGGCTCCGGTCCGTTTTTTGCCGCGGCGGCCCATTCCGGGGTGCCGGAGCCGGTCCGTTTTTTTTGCCGCGGCGGCCCATTCCGGGGTGGCCGGGGCCGGTCCGTTTTTTGCCGCGGCGGCCCATTCCGGGGTGCGGAGCCGGTCCGTTTTTTGCCGCGGCGGCCCATTCCGGGGGTGCCGGCGCCGGTCCGTTTTTTGCCGCGGCGGAGCATTCCGGGGTGCCAGGGCCGGTCTGTTTTTTGCCGCGGCGGCCCATTCCGGGGTGCCGGACCCGGTCCGTTTTTTTGCCGCGGCGGCCTATTCCGGGGTGCCGGGGCCGGTCCGTTTTTTGCCGCGGCGGCCCATTCCGGGGTGCCGGCTCCGGTCCGTTTTTTGCCGCGGCGGCCCATTCCGGGGGTGCCGGCTCCGGTCCGTTTTTTGCCGCGGCGGCCCATTCCGGGGTGCCGGGGCCGGTCCGTTTTTTGCCGCGGCGGCCCATTCCGGGGTGCCGGCGCCGGTCCGTTTTTTGCCGCGGCGGCCCATTCCGGGGTGCCGGACCTGGTCCGTTTTTTGCCGCGGCGGCCCATTCCGGGGTGCCGGCTCTGGTCCGTTTTTTGCCGCGGCGGCCCATTCCGGGGTGCCGGCTCCGGTCCGTTTTTTGCCGCGGCGGCCCATTCCGGGGTGCCGGACCCGGTCCGTTTTTTGCCGCGGCGGCCCATTCCGGGGTGCCGGGGCCGGTCCGTTTTTTGCCGCGGCGGCCCATTCCGGGGTGCCGGCGCCGGTCCGTTTTTTGCCGCGGCGGCCCATTCCGGGGTGCCGGCTCTGGTCCGTTTTTTGCCGCGGCGGCCCATTCCGGGGTGCCGGCTCCGGTCCGTTTTTTGCCGCGGCGGCCCATTCCGGGGTGCCGGACCCGGTCCGTTTTTTGCCGCGGCGGCCCATTCCGGGGTGCCGGCTCCGGTCCGTTTTTTGCTGCGGTGGCCCGTTCTGGGGTGCCGGACCCGGTCCATTTTTTGCCGCGGCGGCCCATTCCGGGGTGCCGGCGCCGGTCCGTTTTTTGCCGCGGCGGCCCATTCCGGGGTGCGGGCGCCGGTCCGTTTTTTGCCGCGGCGGCCCATTCCGGGGTGCCGGCTCCGGTCCGTTTTTTGCGCGGCGGCCCATTCCGGGGTGCCGGGGCCGGTCCGTTTTTTGCCGCGGCGTCCCATTCCGGGGTGCCGGGCCCGGTCCGTTTTTTGCCGCGGCGGCCCATTCCGGGGTGCCGGACCCGGTCCGTTTTTTGCCGCGGCGGCCCATTCCGGGGTGCCGGGGCCGGTCCGTTTTTTGCCGCGACGGCCCATTCCGGGGTGCCGGAGCCGGTCCGTTTTTTGACGCGGCGGCCCATTCCGGGGTGCCGGACCCGGTCCGTTTTTTGCCGCGGCGGCCCATTCCGGGGTGCCGGACCCGGTCCGTTTTTTGCCGCGGCGGCCCATTCCGGGGTGCCGGCTCCGGTCCGTTTTTTGCCGCGGCGGCCCATTCCGGGGTGCCGGCTCCGGTCCGTTTTTTGCCGCGGCGGCCCATTCCGGGGTGCCGGGGCCGGTCCGTTTTTTGCCGCGGCGGCCCATTCCGGGGTGCCGGGGCCGGTCCGTTTTTTGCCGCGGCGGCCCATTCCGGGGTGCCGGGGCCGGTCCGTTTTTTGCCGCGGCGGCCCATTCCGGGGTGCCGGCGCCGGTCCGTTTTTTGCCGCGGCGGCCCATTCCGGGGTGCCGGCGCCGGTCCGTTTTTTGCCGCGGCGGAGCATTCCGGGGTGCCAGGGCCGGTCCGTTTTTTGCCGCGGCGGCCCATTCCGGGGTGCCGGCGCCGGTCCGTTTTTTGCCGCGGCGGCCCATTCCGGGGTGCCGGCGCCGGTCCGTTTTTTGCCGCGGCGGCCCATTCCGGGGTGCCGGCGCCGGTCCGTTTTTTGCCGCGGCGGCCCATTCCGGGGTGCCGGCTCCGGTCCGTTTTTTGCCGCGGCGGCCCATTCCGGGGTGCCGGACCCGGTCCGTTTTTTGCCGCGGCGGCCCATTCCGGGGTGCCGGCTCCGGTCCGTTTTTTGCTGCGGTGGCCCGTTCTGGGGTGCCGGACCAGGTCCGTTTTTTGCCGCGGCGGCCCATTCCGGGGTGCGGGCGCCGGTCCGTTTTTTGCCGCGGCGGCCCATTCCGGGGTGCCGGCTCCGGTCCGTTTTTTGCCGCGGCGGCCCATTCCGGGGTGCTGGCTCCGGTCCGTTTTTTGCCGCGGCGGCCCATTCCGGGGTGCCGGGGCCGGTCCGTTTTTTGCCGCGGCGGCCCATTCCGGGGGGCCGGAGCCGGTCCGTTTTTTGCCGCGGCGGCCCATTCCGGGGTGCCGGGGCCGGTCCGTTTTTTGCCGCGGCGGCCCATTCCGGGGTGCCGGAGCCGGTCCGTTTTTTGACGCGGCGGCCCATTCCGGGGTGCCGGACCCGGTCCGTTTTTTGCCGCGGCGGCCCATTCCGGGGTGCCGGCGCCTGTCCGTTTTTTGCCGCGGCGGCCCATTCCGGGGTGCCGGCTCCGGTCCGTTTTTTGCCGCGGCGGCCCATTCCGGGGTGCCGGCTCCGGTCCGTTTTTTGCCGCGGCGGCCCATTCCGGGGTGCCGGGGCCGGTCCGTTTTTTGCCGCGGCGGCCCATTCCGGGGTGCCGGCGCCGGTCCGTTTTTTGCCGCGGCGGCCCATTCCGGGGTGCCGGCGCCGGTCCGTTTTTTGCCGCGGCGGAGCATTCCGGGGTGCCGGGGCCGGTCCGTTTTTTGCCGCGGCGGCCCATTCCGGGGTGCGGGCGCCGGTCCGTCTTTTGCCGCGGCGGCCCATTCCGGGGTGCCGGACCCGGTCCGTTTTTTGCCGCGGCGGCCCATTCCGGGGTGCTGGCTCCGGTCCGTTTTTTGCCGCGGCGGCCCATTCCGGGGTGCCGGGGCCGGTCCGTTTTTTGCCGCGGCGGCCCATTCCGGGGTGCCGGAGCCGGTCCGTTTTTTGCCGCGGCGGCCCATTCCGGGGTGCCGGACCCGGTCCGTTTTTTGCCGCGGCGGCCCATTCCGGGGTGCCGGACCCGGTCCGTTTTTTGCCGCGGCGGCCCATTCCGGGGTGCCGGCTCCGGTCCGTTTTTTGCCGCGGCGGCCCATTCCGGGGTGCCGGACCCGGTCCGTTTTTTGCCGCGGCGGCCCATTCCGGGGTGCCGGCTCCGGTCCGTTTTTTGCCGCGGCGGCCCATTCCGGGGTGCCGGCGCCGGTCCGTTTTTTGCCGCGGCGGCCCATTCCGGGGTGCCGGGGCCGGTCCGTTTTTTGCCGCGGCGGCCCATTCCGGGGTGACGGGGCCGGTCCGTTTTTTGCCGCGGCGGCCCATTCCGGGGTGCTGGCTCCGGTCCGTTTTTTGCCGCGGCGGCCCATTCCGGGGTGCCGGCTCCGGTCCGTTTTTTGCCGCGGCGGCCCATTCCGGGGTGCCGGAGCCGGTCCGTTTTTTGCCGCGGCGGCCCATTCCGGGGTGCCGGACCCGGTCCGTTTTTTGCCGCGGCGGCCCATTCCGGGGTGCCGGGGCCGGTCCGTTTTTTGCCGCGGCGGCCCATTCCGGGGTGCCGGGGCCGGTCCGTTTTTTGCCGCGGCGGCCCATTCCGGGGTGCCGGCGCCGGTCCGTTTTTTGCCGCGGCGGCCCATTCCGGGGTGCCGGCGCCGGTCCGTTTTTTGCCGCGGCGGCCCATTCCGGGGTGCCGGCTCCGGTCCGTTTTTTGCCGCGGCGGCCCATTCCGGGGTGCCGGCCCCGGTCCGTTTTTTGCCGCGGCGGCCCATTCCGGGGTGCCGGGGCCGGTCCGTTTTTTGCCGCGGCGGCCCATTCCGGGGTGCCGGCGCCGGTCCGTTTTTTGCCGCGGCGGCCCATTCCGGGGTGCCGGCGCCGGTCCGTTTTTTGCCGCGGCGGCCCATTCCGGGGTGCCGGAGCCGGTCCGTTTTTTGCCGCGGCGGCCCATTCCGGGGTGCCGGCGCCGGTCCGTTTTTTGCCGCGGCGGCCCATTCCGGGGTGCCGGACCCGGTCCGTTTTTTGACGCGGCGGAGCATTCCGGGGTGCCAGGGCCGGTCCGTTTTTTGCCGCGGCGGCCCATTCCGGGGTGCCGGCGCCGGTCCGTTTTTTGCCGCGGCGGCCCATTCCGGGGTGCCGGAGCCGGTCCGTTTTTTGCCGCGGCGGCCCATTCCGGGGTGCCGGGGCCGGTCCGTTTTTTGCCGCGGCGGCCCATTCCGGGGTGCCGGAGCCGGTCCGTTTTTTGACGCGGCGGCCCATTCCGGGGTGCCGGACCCGGTCCGTTTTTTGCCGCGGCGGCCCATTCCGGGGTGCCGGCGCCGGTCCGTTTTTTGCCGCGGCGGCCCATTCCGGGGTGCCGGACCCGGTCCGTTTTTTGCCGCGGCGGCCCATTCCGGGGTGCCGGGGCCGGTCCGTTTTTTGCCGCGGCGGCCCATTCCGGGGTGCCGGCTCCGGTCCGTTTTTTGCCGCGGCGGCCCATTCCGGGGTGCCGGACCCGGTCCGTTTTTTGCCGCGGCGGCCCATTCCGGGGTGCCGGCTCCGGTCCGTTTTTTGCCGCGGCGGCCCATTCCGGGGTGCCGGACCTGGTCCGTTTTTTGCCGCGGCGGCCCATTCCGGGGTGCCGGCTCCGGTCCGTTTTTTGACGCGGCGGCCCATTCCGGGGTGCCGGCTCCGGTCCGTTTTTTGCCGCGGCGGCCCATTCCGGGGTGCCGGCGCCGGTCCGTTTTTTGCCGCGGCGGCCCATTCCGGGGTGCCGGGGCCGGTCCGTTTTTTGCCGCGGCGGCCCATTCCGGGGTGCCGGAGCCGGTCCGTTTTTTGCCGCGGCGGCCCATTCCGGGGTGCCGGCGCCGGTCCGTTTTTTGCCGCGGCGGCCCATTCCGGGGTGCCGGCTCCGGTCCGTTTTTTGCCGCGGCGGCCCATTCCGGGGTGCCGGGGCCGGTCCGTTTTTTGCCGCGGCGGCCCATTCCGGGGTGCCGGGGCCGGTCCGTTTTTTGCCGCGGCGGCCCATTCCGGGGTGCCGGCGCCGGTCCGTTTTTTGCCGCGGCGGCCCATTCCGGGGTGCCGGACCTGGTCCGTTTTTTGCCGCGGCGGCCCATTCCGGGGTGCCGGCTCCGGTCCGTTTTTTGCCGCGGCGGCCCATTCCGGGGTGCCGGACCCGGTCCGTTTTTTGCCGCGGCGGCCCATTCCGGGGTGCCGGGGCCGGTCCGTTTTTTGCCGCGGCGGCCCATTCCGGGGTGCCGGCTCCGGTCCGTTTTTTGCCGCGGCGGCCCATTCCGGGGTGCCGGCGCCGGTCCGTTTTTTGCCGCGGCGGCCCATTCCGGGGTGCCGGCTCTGGTCCGTTTTTTGCCGCGGCGGCCCATTCCGGGGTGCCGGGGCCGGTCCGTTTTTTGCCGCGGCGGCCCATTCCGGGGTGCCGGACCCGGTCCGTTTTTTGCCGCGGCGGCCCATTCCGGGGTGCCGGCTCCGGTCCGTTTTTTGCCGCGGCGGCCCATTCCGGGGTGCCGGCGCCGGTCCGTTTTTTGCCGCGGCGGAGCATTCCGGGGTGCCAGGGCCGGTCCGTTTTTTGCCGCGGCGGCCCATTCCGGGGTGCCGGCGCCGGTCCGTTTTTTGCCGCGGCGGCCCATTCCGGGGTGCCGGCTCCGGTCCGTTTTTTGCCGCGGCGGCCCATTCCGGGGTGCCGGAGCCGGTCCGTTTTTTGCCGCGGCGGCCCATTCCGGGGTGCCGGAGCCGGTCCGTTTTTTGACGCGGCGGCCCATTCCGGGGTGCCGGACCCGGTCCGTTTTTTGCCGCGGCGGCCCATTCCGGGGTGCCGGCGCCGGTCCGTTTTTTGCCGCGGCGGCCCATTCCGGGGTGCCGGACCCGGTCCGTTTTTTGCCGCGGCGGCCCATTCCGGGGTGCCGGGGCCGGTCCGTTTTTTGCCGCGGCGGCCCATTCCGGGGTGCCGGCTCCGGTCCGTTTTTTGCCGCGGCGGCCCATTCCGGGGTGCCGGACCCGGTCCGTTTTTTGCCGCGGCGGCCCATTCCGGGGTGCCGGCTCCGGTCCGTTTTTTGCCGCGGCGGCCCATTCCGGGGTGCCGGACCTGGTCCGTTTTTTGCCGCGGCGGCCCATTCCGGGGTGCCGGCTCCGGTCCGTTTTTTGACGCGGCGGCCCATTCCGGGGTGCCGGCTCCGGTCCGTTTTTTGCCGCGGCGGCCCATTCCGGGGTGCCGGCGCCGGTCCGTTTTTTGCCGCGGCGGCCCATTCCGGGGTGCCGGGGCCGGTCCGTTTTTTGCCGCGGCGGCCCATTCCGGGGTGCCGGAGCCGGTCCGTTTTTTGCCGCGGCGGCCCATTCCGGGGTGCCGGACCCGGTCCGTTTTTTGCCGCGGCGGCCCATTCCGGGGTGCCGGCTCCGGTCCGTTTTTTGCCGCGGCGGCCCATTCCGGGGTGCCGGGGCCGGTCCGTTTTTTGCCGCGGCGGCCCATTCCGGGGTGCCGGGGCCGGTCCGTTTTTTGCCGCGGCGGCCCATTCCGGGGTGCCGGCGCCGGTCCGTTTTTTGCCGCGGCGGCCCATTCCGGGGTGCCGGACCTGGTCCGTTTTTTGCCGCGGCGGCCCATTCCGGGGTGCCGGCTCCGGTCCGTTTTTTGCCGCGGCGGCCCATTCCGGGGTGCCGGACCCGGTCCGTTTTTTGCCGCGGCGGCCCATTCCGGGGTGCCGGGGCCGGTCCGTTTTTTGCCGCGGCGGCCCATTCCGGGGTGCCGGCGCCGGTCCGTTTTTTGCCGCGGCGGCCCATTCCGGGGTGCCGGCGCCGGTCCGTTTTTTGCCGCGGCGGCCCATTCCGGGGTGCCGGCTCTGGTCCGTTTTTTGCCGCGGCGGCCCATTCCGGGGTGCCGGACCCGGTCCGTTTTTTGCCGCGGCGGCCCATTCCGGGGTGCCGGACCCGGTCCGTTTTTTGCCGCGGCGGCCCATTCCGGGGTGCCGGCTCCGGTCCGTTTTTTGCCGCGGCGGCCCATTCCGGGGTGCCGGCGCCGGTCCGTTTTTTGCCGCGGCGGAGCATTCCGGGGTGCCAGGGCCGGTCCGTTTTTTGCCGCGGCGGCCCATTCCGGGGTGCCGGCGCCGGTCCGTTTTTTGCCGCGGCGGCCCATTCCGGGGTGCCGGCTCCGGTCCGTTTTTTTGCCGCGGCGGCCCATTCCGGGGTGCCGGACCCGGTCCGTTTTTTGCCGCGGCGGCCCATTCCGGGGTGCCGGAGCCGGTCCGTTTTTTGCCGCGGCGGCCCATTCCGGGGTGCCGGCGCCGGTCCGTTTTTTGCCGCGGCGGCCCATTCCGGGGTGCCGGCGCCGGTCCGTTTTTTGCCGCGGCGGCCCATTCCGGGGTGCCGGACCCAGTCCGTTTTTTGCCGCGGCGGCCCATTCCGGGGTGCCGGGGCCGGTCCGTTTTTTGCCGCGGCGGCCCATTCCGGGGTGCCGGCTCCGGTCCGTTTTTTGCCGCGGCGGCCCATTCCGGGGTGCCGGACCCGGTCCGTTTTTTGCCGCGGCGGCCCATTCCGGGGTGCCGGCTCCGGTCCGTTTTTTGCCGCGGCGGCCCATTCCGGGGTGCCGGACCTGGTCCGTTTTTTGCCGCGGCGGCCCATTCCGGGGTGCCGGCTCCGGTCCGTTTTTTGACGCGGCGGCCCATTCCGGGGTGCCGGCTCCGGTCCGTTTTTTGCCGCGGCGGCCCATTCCGGGGTGCCGGCGCCGGTCCGTTTTTTGCCGCGGCGGCCCATTCCGGGGTGCCGGGGCCGGTCCGTTTTTTGCCGCGGCGGCCCATTCCGGGGTGCCGGAGCCGGTCCGTTTTTTGCCGCGGCGGCCCATTCCGGGGTGACGGGGCCGGTCCGTTTTTTGCCGCGGCGGCCCATTCCGGGGTGCTGGCTCCGGTCCGTTTTTTGCCGCGGCGGCCCATTCCGGGGTGCCGGCGCCGGTCCGTTTTTTGCCGCGGCGGCCCATTCCGGGGTGCCGGGGCCGGTCCGTTTTTTGCCGCGGCGGCCCATTCCGGGGTGCCGGGGCCGGTCCGTTTTTTGCCGCGGCGGCCCATTCCGGGGTGCCGGCGCCGGTCCGTTTTTTGCCGCGGCGGCCCATTCCGGGGTGCCGGACCTGGTCCGTTTTTTGCCGCGGCGGCCCATTCCGGGGTGCCGGCTCTGGTCCGTTTTTTGCCGCGGCGGCCCATTCCGGGGTGCCGGCGCCGGTCCGTTTTTTGCCGCGGCGGCCCATTCCGGGGTGCCGGCGCCGGTCCGTTTTTTGCCGCGGCGGCCCATTCCGGGGTGCCGGCTCCGGTCCGTTTTTTGCCGCGGCGGCCCATTCCGGGGTGCCGGCTCCGGTCCGTTTTTTGCCGCGGCGGCCCATTCCGGGGTGCCGGACCCGGTCCGTTTTTTGCCGCGGCGGCCCATTCCGGGGTGCCGGCTCCGGTCCGTTTTTTGCTGCGGCGGCCCGTTCTGGGGTGCCGGACCCGGTCCATTTTTTGCCGCGGCGGCCCATTCCGGGGTGCCGGCGCCGGTCCGTTTTTTGCCGCGGCGGCCCATTCCGGGGTGCGGGCGCCGGTCCGTTTTTTGCCGCGGCGGCCCATTCCGGGGTGCCGGGGCCGGTCCGTTTTTTGCGCGGCGGCCCATTCCGGGGTGCCGGGGCCGGTCCGTTTTTTGCCGCGGCGTCCCATTCCGGGGTGCCGGGCCCGGTCCGTTTTTTGCCGCGGCGGCCCATTCCGGGGTGCCGGAGCCGGTCCGTTTTTTGCCGCGGCGGCCCATTCCGGGGTGCCGGGGCCGGTCCGTTTTTTGCCGCGACGGCCCATTCCGGGGTGCCGGAGCCGGTCCGTTTTTTGACGCGGCGGCCCATTCCGGGGTGCCGGACCCGGTCCGTTTTTTGCCGCGGCGGCCCATTCCGGGGTGCCGGACCCGGTCCGTTTTTTGCCGCGGCGGCCCATTCCGGGGTGCCGGCTCCGGTCCGTTTTTTGCCGCGGCGGCCCATTCCGGGGTGCCGGGGCCGGTCCGTTTTTTGCCGCGGCGGCCCATTCCGGGGTGCCGGGGCCGGTCCGTTTTTTGCCGCGGCGGCCCATTCCGGGGTGCCGGCGCCGGTCCGTTTTTTGCCGCGGCGGCCCATTCCGGGGTGCCGGCGCCGGTCCGTTTTTTGCCGCGGCGGAGCATTCCGGGGTGCCAGGGCCGGTCCGTTTTTTGCCGCGGCGGCCCATTCCGGGGTGCCGGCGCCGGTCCGTTTTTTGCCGCGGCGGCCCATTCCGGGGTGCCGGCGCCGGTCCGTTTTTTGCCGCGGCGGCCCATTCCGGGGTGCCGGCGCCGGTCCGTTTTTTGCCGCGGCGACCCATTCCGGGGTGCCGGCTCCGGTCCGTTTTTTGCCGCGGCGGCCCATTCCGGGGTGCCGGACCCGGTCCGTTTTTTGCCGCGGCGGCCCATTCCGGGGTGCCGGCTCCGGTCCGTTTTTTGCTGCGGTGGCCCGTTCTGGGGTGCCGGACCAGGTCCGTTTTTTGCCGCGGCGGCCCATTCCGGGGTGCGGGCGCCGGTCCGTTTTTTGCCGCGGCGGCCCATTCCGGGGTGCCGGCTCCGGTCCGTTTTTTGCCGCGGCGGCCCATTCCGGGGTGCCGGGGCCGGTCCGTTTTTTGCCGCGGCGGCCCATTCCGGGGTGCCGGGGCCGGTCCGTTTTTTGCCGCGGCGGCCCATTCCGGGGGGCCGGAGCCGGTCCGTTTTTTGCCGCGGCGGCCCATTCCGGGGTGCCGGGGCCGGTCCGTTTTTTGCCGCGGCGGCCCATTCCGGGGTGCCGGAGCCGGTCCGTTTTTTGACGCGGCGGCCCATTCCGGGGTGCCGGACCCGGTCCGTTTTTTGCCGCGGCGGCCCATTCCGGGGTGCCGGCGCCGGTCCGTTTTTTGCCGCGGCGGCCCATTCCGGGGTGCCGGCTCCGGTCCGTTTTTTGCCGCGGCGGCCCATTCCGGGGTGCCGGGGCCGGTCCGTTTTTTGCCGCGGCGGCCCATTCCGGGGTGCCGGGGCCGGTCCGTTTTTTGCCGCGGCGGCCCATTCCGGGGTGCCGGCGCCGGTCCGTTTTTTGCCGCGGCGGCCCATTCCGGGGTGCCGGACCAGGTCCGTTTTTTGCCGCGGCGGAGCATTCCGGGGTGCCGGGGCCGGTCCGTTTTTTGCCGCGGCGGCCCATTCCGGGGTGCGGGCGCCGGTCCGTCTTTTGCCGCGGCGGCCCATTCCGGGGTGCCGGACCCGGTCCGTTTTTTGCCGCGGCGGCCCATTCCGGGGTGCCGGCTCCGGTCCGTTTTTTGCCGCGGCGGCCCATTCCGGGGTGCCGGAGCCGGTCCGTTTTTTGCCGCGGCGGCCCATTCCGGGGTGCCGGGGCCGGTCCGTTTTTTGCCGCGGCGGCCCATTCCGGGGTGCCGGAGCCGGTCCGTTTTTTGCCGCGGCGGCCCATTCCGGGGTGCCGGACCCGGTCCGTTTTTTGCCGCGGCGGCCCATTCCGGGGTGCCGGCTCCGGTCAGTTTTTTGCCGCGGCGGCCCATTCCGGGGTGCCGGACCCGGTCCGTTTTTTGCCGCGGCGGCCCATTCCGGGGTGCCGGGGCCGGTCCGTTTTTTGCCGCGGCGGCCCATTCCGGGGTGCCGGCTCCGGTCCGTTTTTTGCCGCGGCGGCCCATTCCGGGGTGCCGGACCCGGTCCGTTTTTTGCCGCGGCGGCCCATTCCGGGGTGCCGGACCCGGTCCGTTTTTTGCTGCGGTGGCCCGTTCTGGGGTGCCGGACCCGGTCCGTTTTTTGCCGCGGCGGCCCATTCCGGGGTGCCGGCGCCGGTCCGTTTTTTGCCGCGGCGGCCCATTCCGGGGTGCGGGCTCCGGTCCGTTTTTTGCCGCGGCGGCCCATTCCGGGGTGCCGGGGCCGGACCGTTTTTTGCCGCGGCGGCCCATTCCGGGGTGCCGGGGCCGGTCCGTTTTTTGCCGCGGCGGCCCATTCCGGGGTGCCGGCTCCGGTCCGTTTTTTGCCGCGGCGGCCCATTCCGGGGTGGCGGCGCCGGTCCGTTTTTTGCCGCGGCGGCCCATTCCGGGGTGCCGGGGCCGGTCCGTTTTTTGCCGCGGCGGCCCATTCCGGGGTGCCGGAGCCGGTCCGTTTTTTGACGCGGCGGCCCATTCCGGGGTGACGGGGCCGGTCCGTTTTTTGCCGCGGCGGCCCATTCCGGGGTGCCGGGGCCGGTCCGTTTTTTGCCGCGGCGGCCCATTCCGGGGTGCCGGCTCCGGTCCGTTTTTTGCCGCGGCGGCCCATTCCGGGGTGCCGGCTCCGGTCCGTTTTTTGCCGCGGCGGCCCATTCCGGGGTGCCGGACCCGGTCCGTTTTTTGCCGCGGCGGCCCATTCCGGGGTGCCGGCTCCGGTCCGTTTTTTGCCGCGGCGGCCCATTCCGGGGTGCCGGACCTGGTCCGTTTTTTGCCGCGGCGGCCCATTCCGGGGTGCCGGCTCCGGTCCGTTTTTTGACGCGGCGGCCCATTCCGGGGTGCCGGCTCCGGTCCGTTTTTTGCCGCGGCGGCCCATTCCGGGGTGCCGGCGCCGGTCCGTTTTTTGCCGCGGCGGCCCATTCCGGGGTGCCGGGGCCGGTCCGTTTTTTGCCGCGGCGGCCCATTCCGGGGTGCCGGAGCCGGTCCGTTTTTTGCCGCGGCGGCCCATTCCGGGGTGCCGGACCCGGTCCGTTTTTTGCCGCGGCGGCCCATTCCGGGGTGCCGGCTCCGGTCCGTTTTTTGCCGCGGCGGCCCATTCCGGGGTGCCGGGGCCGGTCCGTTTTTTGCCGCGGCGGCCCATTCCGGGGTGCCGGGGCCGGTCCGTTTTTTGCCGCGGCGGCCCATTCCGGGGTGCCGGCGCCGGTCCGTTTTTTGCCGCGGCGGCCCATTCCGGGGTGCCGGACCTGGTCCGTTTTTTGCCGCGGCGGCCCATTCCGGGGTGCCGGCTCCGGTCCGTTTTTTGCCGCGGCGGCCCATTCCGGGGTGCCGGACCCGGTCCGTTTTTTGCCGCGGCGGCCCATTCCGGGGTGCCGGGGCCGGTCCGTTTTTTGCCGCGGCGGCCCATTCCGGGGTGCCGGCGCCGGTCCGTTTTTTGCCGCGGCGGCCCATTCCGGGGTGCCGGCTCTGGTCCGTTTTTTGCCGCGGCGGCCCATTCCGGGGTGCCGGACCCGGTCCGTTTTTTGCCGCGGCGGCCCATTCCGGGGTGCCGGACCCGGTCCGTTTTTTGCCGCGGCGGCCCATTCCGGGGTGCCGGCTCCGGTCCGTTTTTTGCCGCGGCGGCCCATTCCGGGGTGCCGGCTCCGGTCCGTTTTTTGCCGCGGCGGAGCATTCCGGGGTGCCAGGGCCGGTCCGTTTTTTGCCGCGGCGGCCCATTCCGGGGTGCCGGCGCCGGTCCGTTTTTTGCCGCGGCGGCCCATTCCGGGGTGCCGGCTCCGGTCCGTTTTTTGCCGCGGCGGCCCATTCCGGGGTGCCGGACCCGGTCCGTTTTTTGCCGCGGCGGCCCATTCCGGGGTGCCGGAGCCGGTCCGTTTTTTGACGCGGCGGCCCATTCCGGGGTGCCGGACCCGGTCCGTTTTTTGCCGCGGCGGCCCATTCCGGGGTGCCGGCGCCGGTCCGTTTTTTGCCGCGGCGGCCCATTCCGGGGTGCCGGACCCAGTCCGTTTTTTGCCGCGGCGGCCCATTCCGGGGTGCCGGGGCCGGTCCGTTTTTTGCCGCGGCGGCCCATTCCGGGGTGCCGGCTCCGGTCCGTTTTTTGCCGCGGCGGCCCATTCCGGGGTGCCGGACCCGGTCCGTTTTTTGCCGCGGCGGCCCATTCCGGGGTGCCGGCTCCGGTCCGTTTTTTGCCGCGGCGGCCCATTCCGGGGTGCCGGACCTGGTCCGTTTTTTGCCGCGGCGGCCCATTCCGGGGTGCCGGCTCCGGTCCGTTTTTTGACGCGGCGGCCCATTCCGGGGTGCCGGCTCCGGTCCGTTTTTTGCCGCGGCGGCCCATTCCGGGGTGCCGGCGCCGGTCCGTTTTTTGCCGCGGCGGCCCATTCCGGGGTGCCGGGGCCGGTCCGTTTTTTGCCGCGGCGGCCCATTCCGGGGTGCCGGAGCCGGTCCGTTTTTTGCCGCGGCGGCCCATTCCGGGGTGACGGGGCCGGTCCGTTTTTTGCCGCGGCGGCCCATTCCGGGGTGCTGGCTCCGGTCCGTTTTTTGCCGCGGCGGCCCATTCCGGGGTGCCGGGGCCGGTCCGTTTTTTGCCGCGGCGGCCCATTCCGGGGTGCCGGGGCCGGTCCGTTTTTTGCCGCGGCGGCCCATTCCGGGGTGCCGGGGCCGGTCCGTTTTTTGCCGCGGCGGCCCATTCCGGGGTGCCGGCGCCGGTCCGTTTTTTGCCGCGGCGGCCCATTCCGGGGTGCCGGACCTGGTCCGTTTTTTGCCGCGGCGGCCCATTCCGGGGTGCCGGCTCTGGTCCGTTTTTTGCCGCGGCGGCCCATTCCGGGGTGCCGGGGCCGGTCCGTTTTTTGCCGCGGCGGCCCATTCCGGGGTGCCGGCGCCGGTCCGTTTTTTGCCGCGGCGGCCCATTCCGGGGTGCCGGCGCCGGTCCGTTTTTTGCCGCGGCGGCCCATTCCGGGGTGCCGGCTCTGGTCCGTTTTTTGCCGCGGCGGCCCATTCCGGGGTGCCGGCTCCGGTCCGTTTTTTGCCGCGGCGGCCCATTCCGGGGTGCCGGACCCGGTCCGTTTTTTGCCGCGGCGGCCCATTCCGGGGTGCCGGCTCCGGTCCGTTTTTTGCTGCGGTGGCCCGTTCTGGGGTGCCGGACCCGGTCCATTTTTTGCCGCGGCGGCCCATTCCGGGGTGCCGGCGCCGGTCCGTTTTTTGCCGCGGCGGCCCATTCCGGGGTGCGGGCGCCGGTCCGTTTTTTGCCGCGGCGGCCCATTCCGGGGTGCCGGGGCCGGTCCGTTTTTTGCGCGGCGGCCCATTCCGGGGTGCCGGGGCCGGTCCGTTTTTTGCCGCGGCGTCCCATTCCGGGGTGCCGGGCCCGGTCCGTTTTTTGCCGCGGCGGCCCATTCCGGGGTGCCGGAGCCGGTCCGTTTTTTGCCGCGGCGGCCCATTCCGGGGTGCCGGGGCCGGTCCGTTTTTTGCCGCGACGGCCCATTCCGGGGTGCCGGAGCCGGTCCGTTTTTTGACGCGGCGGCCCATTCCGGGGTGCCGGACCCGGTCCGTTTTTTGCCGCGGCGGCCCATTCCGGGGTGCCGGACCCGGTCCGTTTTTTGCCGCGGCGGCCCATTCCGGGGTGCCGGCTCCGGTCCGTTTTTTGCCGCGGCGGCCCATTCCGGGGTGCCGGGGCCGGTCCGTTTTTTGCCGCGGCGGCCCATTCCGGGGTGACGGGGCCGGTCCGTTTTTTGCCGCGGCGGCCCATTCCGGGGTGCCGGCGCCGGTCCGTTTTTTGCCGCGGCGGCCCATTCCGGGGTGCCGGCGCCGGTCCGTTTTTTGCCGCGGCGGAGCATTCCGGGGTGCCAGGGCCGGTCCGTTTTTTGCCGCGGCGGCCCATTCCGGGGTGCCGGCGCCGGTCCGTTTTTTGCCGCGGCGGCCCATTCCGGGGTGCCGGCGCCGGTCCGTTTTTTGCCGCGGCGACCCATTCCGGGGTGCCGGCTCCGGTCCGTTTTTTGCCGCGGCGGCCCATTCCGGGGTGCCGGACCCGGTCCGTTTTTTGCCGCGGCGGCCCATTCCGGGGTGCCGGCTCCGGTCCGTTTTTTGCTGCGGTGGCCCGTTCTGGGGTGCCGGACCAGGTCCGTTTTTTGCCGCGGCGGCCCATTCCGGGGTGCGGGCGCCGGTCCGTTTTTTGCCGCGGCGGCCCATTCCGGGGTGCCGGCTCCGGTCCGTTTTTTGCCGCGGCGGCCCATTCCGGGGTGCTGGCTCCGGTCCGTTTTTTGCCGCGGCGGCCCATTCCGGGGTGCCGGGGCCGGTCCGTTTTTTGCCGCGGCGGCCCATTCCGGGGGGCCGGAGCCGGTCCGTTTTTTGCCGCGGCGGCCCATTCCGGGGTGCCGGGGCCGGTCCGTTTTTTGCCGCGGCGGCCCATTCCGGGGTGCCGGAGCCGGTCCGTTTTTTGCCGCGGCGGCCCATTCCGGGGTGCCGGACCCGGTCCGTTTTTTGCCGCGGCGGCCCATTCCGGGGTGCCGGCGCCGGTCCGTTTTTTGCCGCGGCGGCCCATTCCGGGGTGCCGGCTCCGGTCCGTTTTTTGCCGCGGCGGCCCATTCCGGGGTGCCGGGGCCGGTCCGTTTTTTGCCGCGGCGGCCCATTCCGGGGTGCCGGAGCCGGTCCGTTTTTTGCCGCGGCGGCCCATTCCGGGGGTGCCGGCGCCGGTCCGTTTTTTGCCGCGGCGGCCCATTCCGGGGTGCCGGACCAGGTCCGTTTTTTGCCGCGGCGGAGCATTCCGGGGTGCCGGGGCCGGTCCGTTTTTTGCCGCGGCGGCCCATTCCGGGGTGCGGGCGCCGGTCCGTCTTTTGCCGCGGCGGCCCATTCCGGGGTGCCGGACCCGGTCCGTTTTTTGCCGCGGCGGCCCATTCCGGGGTGCCGGACCCGGTCCGTTTTTTGCCGCGGCGGCCCATTCCGGGGTGCCGGCTCCGGTCCGTTTTTTGCCGCGGCGGCCCATTCCGGGGGTGCCGGAGCCGGTCCGTTTTTTGCCGCGGCGGCCCATTCCGGGGTGCCGGCGCCGGTCCGTTTTTTGCCGCGGCGGCCCATTCCGGGGTGCCGGCTCCGGTCCGTTTTTTGCCGCGGCGGCCCATTCCGGGGTGCCGGACCCGGTCCGTTTTTTGCCGCGGCGGCCCATTCCGGGGGTGCCGGCTCCGGTCAGTTTTTTTGCCGCGGCGGCCCATTCCGGGGTGCCGGACCCGGTCCGTTTTTTGCCGCGGCGGCCCATTCCGGGGGTGCCGGGGCCGGTCCGTTTTTTTGCCGCGGCGGCCCATTCCGGGGTGCCGGGGCCGGTCCGTTTTTTGCCGCGGCGGCCCATTCCGGGGTGCCGGACCCGGTCCGTTTTTTTGCCGCGGCGGCCCATTCCGGGGGTGCCGGACCCGGTCCGTTTTTTGCTGCGGTGGCCCGTTCTGGGGTGCCGGACCCGGTCCGTTTTTTGCCGCGGCGGCCCATTCCGGGGTGCCGGCGCCGGTCCGTTTTTTGCCGCGGCGGCCCATTCCGGGGTGCGGGCTCCGGTCCGTTTTTTGCCGCGGCGGCCCATTCCGGGGTGCCGGGGCCGGACCGTTTTTTGCCGCGGCGGCCCATTCCGGGGTGCCGGGGCCGGTCCGTTTTTTGCCGCGGCGGCCCATTCCGGGGTGCCGGCTCCGGTCCGTTTTTTGCCGCGGCGGCCCATTCCGGGGGTGGCGGCGCCGGTCCGTTTTTTGCCGCGGCGGCCCATTCCGGGGTGCCGGGGGCCGGTCCGTTTTTTGCCGCGGCGGCCCATTCCGGGGTGCCGGAGCCGGTCCGTTTTTTGACCGCGGCGGCCCATTCCGGGGTGCCGGCCCCGGTCCGTTTTTTGCCGCGGCGGCCCATTCCGGGGTGCCGGGGCCGGTCCGTTTTTTGCCGCGGCGGCCCATTCCGGGGTGCCGGACCAGGTCCGTTTTTTGCCGCGGCGGCCCATTCCGGGGTGCCGGCGCCGGTCCGTTTTTTGCCGCGGCGGCCCATTCCGGGGTGCCGGGGCCGGTCCGTTTTTTGCCGCGGCGGCCCATTCCGGGGTGCCGGCGCCGGTCCGTTTTTTTGCCGCGGCGGCCCATTCCGGGGTGCCGGAGCCGGTCCGTTTTTTGCCGCGGCGGCCCATTCCGGGGTGCCGGGGCCGGTCCGTTTTTTGCCGCGGCGGCCCATTCCGGGGTGCCGGCGCCGGTCCGTTTTTTGCCGCGGCGGCCCATTCCGGGGTGCCGGCGCCGGTCCGTTTTTTGCCGCGGCGGCCCATTCCGGGGTGCCGGCTCCGGTCCGTTTTTTGCCGCGGCGGCCCATTCCGGGGTGCCGGACCTGGTCCGTTTTTTGCCGCGGCGGCCCATTCCGGGGTGCCGGACCCGGTCCGTTTTTTGCCGCGGCGGCCCATTCCGGGGTGCTGGCTCCGGTCCGTTTTTTGCCGCGGCGGCCCATTCCGGGGTGCCGGACCCGGTCCGTTTTTTGCCGCGGCGGCCCATTCCGGGGTGCCGGGGCCGGTTCCGTTTTTTGCCGCGGCGGCCCATTCCGGGGTGCCGGCGCCGGTCCGTTTTTTGCCGCGGCGGCCCATTCCGGGGTGCCGGCGCCGGTCCGTTTTTTGCCGCGGCGGCCCATTCCGGGGTGCCGGCGCCGGTCCGTTTTTTGCCGCGGCGGCCCATTCCGGGGTGCGGGCGCCGGTCCGTTTTTTGCCGCGGCGGCCCATTCCGGGGTGCCGGGGCCGGTCCGTTTTTTGCCGCGGCGGCCCATTCCGGGGGTGCCGGGGGCCGGTCCGTTTTTTGCCGCGGCGGCCCATTCCGGGGTGCCGGACCCGGTCCGTTTTTTGCCGCGGCGGCCCATTCCGGGGTGCCGGACCCGGTCCGTTTTTTGCCGCGGCGGCCCATTCCGGGGTGCCGGGGCCGGTCCGTTTTTTGACGCGGCGGCCCATTCCGGGGTGCCGGGGCCGGTCCGTTTTTTGCCGCGGCGGCCCATTCCGGGGTGCCGGCTCCGGTCCGTTTTTTGCCGCGGCGGCCCATTCCGGGGGGCCGGCTCCGGTCCGTTTTTTGCCGCGGCGGCCCATTCCGGGGTGCCGGGGCCGGTCCGTTTTTTGCCACGGCGGCCCATTCCGGGGTGCCGGGGCCGGTCCGTTTTTTTGCCGCGGCGGCCCATTCCAGGGTGCCGGCGCCGGTCCGTTTTTTGCCGCGGCGGCCCATTCCGGGGTGCCGGGGCCGGTCCGTTTTTTGCCGCGGCGGCCCATTCCGGGGTGCCGGAGCCGGTCCGTTTTTTGACGCGGCGGCCCATTCCGGGGTGCCGGACCCGGTCCGTTTTTTGCCGCGGCGGCCCATTCCGGGGTGCCGGACCCGGTCCGTTTTTTGACGCGGCGGCCCATTCCGGGGTGCCGGCTCCGGTCCGTTTTTTGCCGCGGCGGCCCATTCCGGGGTGCCGGCTCCGGTCCGTTTTTTGCCGCGGCGGCCCATTCCGGGGTGCCGGGGCCGGTCCGTTTTTTGCCGCGGCGGCCCATTCCGGGGTGCCGGCGCCGGTCCGTTTTTTGCCGCGGCGGCCCATTCCGGGGTGCCAAAGCCGGTCCGTTTTTTGCCGCGGCGGCCCATTCCGGGGTGCCGGAGCCGGTCCGTTTTTTTGCCGCGGCGGCCCATTCCGGGGTGCCGGCGCCGGTCCGTTTTTTGCCGCGGCGGAGCATTCCGGGGTGCCGGAGCCGGTCCGTTTTTTGCCGCGGCGGCCCATTCCGGGGTGCCGGCGCCGGTCCGTTTTTTGCCGCGGCGGCCCATTCCGGGGTGCCGGCGCCGGTCCGTTTTTTGCCGCGGCGGCCCATTCCGGGGTGCCGGACCCGGTCCGTTTTTTGCCGCGGCGGCCCATTCCGGGGTGCCGGAGCCGGTCCGTTTTTTACTGCGGTGGCCCTATCTGGGGTGCCGGACCCGGTCCGTTTTTTGCCGCGGCGGCCCATTCCGGGGTGCGGGCGCCGGTCCGTTTTTTGCCGTGGCGGCCCATTCCGGGGTGCCGGACCCGGTCCGTTTTTTGCCGCGGCGGCCCATTCCGGGTGCCGGCTCCGGTCCGTTTTTTGCCGCGGCGGCCCATTCCGGGGTGCCGGGGCCGGTCCGTTTTTTGCCGCGGCGGCCCATTCCGGGGTGCCGGACCAAGACCGTTTTTTGCCGCGGCGGCCCATTCCGGGGTGCCGGGGCCGGTCCGTTTTTTGCCGCGGCGGCCCATTCCGGGGTGCCGGCCCCGGTCCGTTTTTTGCCGCGGCGGCCCATTCCGGGGTGCCGGGGCCGGTCCGTTTTTTGCCGCGGCGGAGCATTCCGGGGTGCCAGGGCCGGTCCGTTTTTTGCCGCGGCGGCCCATTCCGGGGTGCCGGCGCCGGTCCGTTTTTTGCCGCGGCGGCCCATTCCGGGGTGCCGGGGCCGGTCCGTTTTTTGCCGCGGCGGCCCATTCCGGGGTGCCGGAGCCGGTCCGTTTTTTACTGCGGTGGCCCGTTCTGGGGTGCCGGACCCGGTCCGTTTTTTGCCGCGGCGGCCCATTCCGGGGTGCGGGCGCCGGTCCGTTTTTTGCCGTGGCGGCCCATTCCGGGGTGCCGGACCCGGTCCGTTTTTTGCCGCGGCGGCCCATTCCGGGGTGCTGGCTCCGGTCCGTTTTTTGCCGCGGCGGCCCATTCCGGGGTGCCGGCTCCGGTCCGTTTTTTGCCGCGGTGGCCCATTCCGGGGTGCCGGAGCCGGTCCGTTTTTTGCCGCGGCGGCCCATTCCGGGGTGCCGGGGCCGGTCCGTTTTTTGCCGCGGCGGCCCATTCCGGGGTGCCGGGGCCGGTCCGTTTTTTGCCGCGGCGGCCCATTCCGGGGTGCCGGACCAGGTCCGTTTTTTGCCGCGGCGGCCCATTCCGGGGTGCCGGCGCCGGTCCGTTTTTTGCCGCGGCGGCCCATTCCGGGGTGCCAGGGCCGGTCCGTTTTTTGCCGCGGCGGCCCATTCCGGGGTGCCGGCTCCGGTCCGTTTTTTGCCGCGGCGGCCCATTCCGGGGTGCCGGACCCGGTCCGTTTTTTGCCGCGGCGGCCCATTCCGGGGTGCCGGACCCGGTCCGTTTTTTGCCGCAGCGGCCCATTCCGGGGTGCCGGGGCCGGTCCGTTTTTTGCCGCGGCGGCCGATTCCGGGGTGCCGGGGGCGGTCCGTTTTTTGCCGCGGCGGCCCATTCCGGGGTGCCGGAGCCGGTCCGTTTTTTGCCGCGGCGGCCCATTCCGGGGTGCCGGCGCTGGTCCGTTTTTTGCCGCGGCGGCCCATTCCGGGGTGCCGGGGCCGGTCCGTTTTTTGCCACGGCGGCCCATTCCGGGGTGCCGGAGCCGGTCCGTTTTTTGCCGCGGCGGCCCATTCCGGGGTGCCGGCGCCGGTCCGTTTTTTGCCGCGGCGGCCCATTCCGGGGTGCCGGGGCCGGTCCGTTTTTTGCCACGGCGGCCCATTCCGGGGTGCCGGGGCCGGTCCGTTTTTTGCCGCGGCGGCCCATTCCAGGGTGCCGGCGCCGGTCCGTTTTTTGCCGCGGCGGCCCATTCCGGGGTGCCGGGGCCGGTCCGTTTTTTGCCGCGGCGGCCCATTCCGGGGTGCCGGAGCCGGTCCGTTTTTTGACGCGGCGGCCCATTCCGGGGTGCCGGACCCGGTCCGTTTTTTGCCGCGGCGGCCCATTCCGGGGTGCCGGCTCCGGTCCGTTTTTTGCCGCGGCGGCCCATTCCGGGGTGCCGGCTCCGGTCCGTTTTTTGCCGCGGCGGCCCATTCCGGGGTGCCAGGGCCGGTCCGTTTTTTGCCGCGGCGGCCCATTCCGGGGTGCCGGCCCCGGTCCGTTTTTTGCCGCGGCGGCCCATTCCGGGGTGCCGGACCAGGTCCGTTTTTTGCCGCGGCGGCCCATTCCGGGGTGCCGGACCCGGTCCGTTTTTTGCCGCGGCGGCCCATTCCGGGGTGCCGGCTCCGGTCCGTTTTTTGCCGCGGCGGCCCATTCCGGGGTGCCGGCCCCGGTCCGTTTTTTGCCGCGGCGGCCCATTCCGGGGTGCCGGCTCCGGTCCGTTTTTTGCCGCGGCGGCCCATTCCGGGGTGCCGGGCCGGTCCGTTTTTTGCCGCGGCGGCCCATTCCGGGGTGCCGGGGCCGGTCCGTTTTTTGCCGCGGCGGCCCATTCCGGGGTGCCGGGGCCGGTCCGTTTTTTGCCGCGGCGGCCCATTCCGGGGTGCCGGCGCCGGTCCGTTTTTTGCCGCGGCGGCCCATTCCGGGGTGCCGGCTCCGGTCCGTTTTTTGCCGCGGCGGCCCATTCCGGGGTGCCGGAGCCGGTCCGTTTTTTACTGCGGTGGCCCGTTCTGGGGTGCCGGACCCGGTCCGTTTTTTGCCGCGGCGGCCCATTCCGGGGTGCGGGCGCCGGTCCGTTTTTTGCCGTGGCGGCCCATTCCGGGGTGCCGGACCCGGTCCGTTTTTTGCCGCGGCGGCCCATTCCGGGGTGCTGGCTCCGGTCCGTTTTTTGCCGCGGCGGCCCATTCCGGGGGTGCCGGGGCCGGTCCGTTTTTTGCCGCGGCGGCCCATTCCGGGGTGCCGGAGCCGGTCCGTTTTTTGCCGCGGCGGCCCATTCCGGGGTGCCGGAGCCGGTCCGTTTTTTTGCCGCGGCGGCCCATTCCGGGGTGCCGGACCCGGTCCGTTTTTTTGCCGCGGCGGCCCATTCCGGGGTGCCGGCCCCGGTCCGTTTTTTGCCGCGGCGGCCCATTCCGGGGTGCCGGACCAGGTCCGTTTTTTGCCGCGGCGGCCCATTCCGGGGTGCCGGCGCCGGTCCGTTTTTTGCCGCGGCGGCCCATTCCGGGGTGCCGGGGCCGGTCCGTTTTTTGCCGCGGCGGCCCATTCCGGGGTGCCGGCTCCGGTCCGTTTTTTTGCCGCGGCGGCCCATTCCGGGGTGCCGGAGCCGGTCCGTTTTTTGCCGCGGCGGCCCATTCCGGGGGTGCCGGCGCCGGTCCGTTTTTTGCCGCGGCGGCCCATTCCGGGGTGCCGGCTCCGGTCCGTTTTTTGCCGCGGCGGCCGATTCCGGGGTGCCGGGGCCGGTCCGTTTTTTGCCGCGGCGGCCCATTCCGGGGTGCCGGAGCCGGTCCGTTTTTTGCCGCGGCGGCCCATTCCGGGGTGCCGGCGCTGGTCCGTTTTTTTGGCCGCGGCGGCCCATTCCGGGGTGCCGGAGCCGGTCCGTTTTTTTGCCGCGGCGGCCCATTCCGGGGTGCCGGCGCCGGTCCGTTTTTTGACGCGGCGGCCCATTCCGGGGTGCCGGCGCCGGTCCGTTTTTTGCCGCGGCGGAGCATTCCGGGGTGCCAGGGCCGGTCCGTTTTTTTGCCGCGGCGGCCCATTCCGGGGTGCCGGCGCCGGTCCGTTTTTTGCCGCGGCGGCCCATTCCGGGGTGCCGGCGCCGGTCCGTTTTTTGCCGCGGCGGCCCATTCCGGGGTGCCGGACCCGGTCCGTTTTTTGCCGCGGCGGCCCATTCCGGGGTGCCGGAGCCGGTCCGTTTTTTACTGCGGTGGCCCGTTCTGGGGTGCCGGACCCGGTCCGTTTTTTGCCGCGGCGGCCCATTCCGGGGTGCGGGCGCCGGTCCGTTTTTGCCGTGGCGGCCCATTCCGGGGTGCCGGACCCGGTCCGTTTTTTGCCGCGGCGGCCCATTCCGGGGTGCTGGCTCCGGTCCGTTTTTTGCCGCGGCGGCCCATTCCGGGGTGCCGGACCTGGTCCGTTTTTTTGCCGCGGCGGCCCATTCCGGGGTGCCGGAGCCGGTCCGTTTTTTGCCGCGGCGGCCCATTCCGGGGGTGCCGGAGCCGGTCCGTTTTTTGCCGCGGCGGCCCATTCCAGGGTGCCGGACCCGGTCCGTTTTTTGCCGCGGCGGCCCATTCCGGGGTGCCGGCCCCGGTCCGTTTTTTGCCGCGGCGGCCCATTCCGGGGTGCCGGACCAGGTCCGTTTTTTGCCTCGGCGGCCCATTCCGGGGTGCCGGCGCCGGTCCGTTTTTTGCCGCGGCGGCCCATTCCGGGGTGCCAGGGCCGGTCCGTTTTTTGCCGCGGCGGCCCATTCCGGGGTGCCGGCTCCGGTCCGTTTTTTGCCGCGGCGGCCCATTCCGGGGTGCCGGACCCGGTCCGTTTTTTGCCGCGGCGGCCCATTCCGGGGTGCCGGCGCCGGTCCGTTTTTTGCCGCGGCGGCCCATTCCGGGGTGCCGGGGCCGGTCCGTTTTTTGCCGCGGCGGCCCATTCCGGGGTGCCGGAGCCGGTCCGTTTTTTACTGCGGTGGCCCGTTCTGGGGTGCCGGACCCGGTCCGTTTTTTGCCGCGGCGGCCCATTCCGGGGTGCGGGCGCCGGTCCGTTTTTTGCCGTGGCGGCCCATTCCGGGGTGCCGGACCCGGTCCGTTTTTTGCCGCGGCGGCCCATTCCGGGGTGCTGGCTCCGGTCCGTTTTTTGCCGCGGCGGCCCATTCCGGGGTGCCGGGGCCGGTCCGTTTTTTGCCGCGGCGGCCCATTCCGGGGTGCCGGAGCCGGTCCGTTTTTTGCCGCGGCGGCCCATTCCGGGGTGCCGGAGCCGGTCCGTTTTTTGCCGCGGCGGCCCATTCCGGGGTGCCGGACCCGGTCCGTTTTTTGCCGCGGCGGCCCATTCCGGGGTGCCGGCCCCGGTCCGTTTTTTGCCGCGGCGGCCCATTCCGGGGTGCCGGACCAGGTCCGTTTTTTGCCGCGGCGGCCCATTCCGGGGTGCCGGAGCCGGTCCGTTTTTTGCCGCGGCGGCCCATTCCGGGGTGCCAGGGCCGGTCCGTTTTTTGCCGCGGCGGCCCATTCCGGGGTGCCGGCTCCGGTCCGTTTTTTGCCGCGGCGGCCCATTCCGGGGTGCCGGACCCGGTCCGTTTTTTGCCGCGGCGGCCCATTCCGGGGTGCCGGACCCGGTCCGTTTTTTGCCGCGGCGGCCCATTCCGGGGTGCCGGACCCGGTCCGTTTTTTGCCGCGGCGGCCCATTCCGGGGTGCCGGGGCCGGTCCGTTTTTTGCCGCGGCGGCCCATTCCGGGGTGCCGGAGCCGGTCCGTTTTTTGCCGCGGCGGCCCATTCCGGGGTGCCGGCGCCGGTCCGTTTTTTGCCGCGGCGGCCCATTCCGGGGTGCCGGCGCCGGTCCGTTTTTTGCCGCGGCGGCCCATTCCGGGGTGCCGGAGCCGGTCCGTTTTTTGCCGCGGCGGCCCATTCCGGGGTGCCGGGGCCGGTCCGTTTTTTGACGCGGCGGCCCATTCCGGGGTGCCGGAGCCGGTCCGTTTTTTGCCGCGGCGGCCCATTCCGGAGTGCCGGACCCGGTCCGTTTTTTGCCGCGGCGGCCCATTCCGGGGTGCCGGCTCCGGTCCGTTTTTTGCCGCGGCGGCCCATTCCGGGGTGCCGGAGCCGGTCCGTTTTTTGACGCGGCGGCCCATTCCGGGGTGCCGGGGCCGGTCCGTTTTTTGCCGCGGCGGCCCATTCCGGGGTGCCGGGGCCGGTCCGTTTTTTGCCGCGGCGGCCCATTCCGGGGTGCCGGGGCCGGTCCGTTTTTTGCCGCGGCGGCCCATTCCGGGGTGCCGGAGCCGGTCCGTTTTTTGCCGCGGCGGCCCATTCCGGGGTGCCGGCGCCGGTCCGTTTTTTGCCGCGGCGGAGCATTCCGGGGTGCCAGGGCCGGTCCGTTTTTTGCCGCGGCGGCCCATTCCGGGGTGCCGGCGCCGGTCCGTTTTTTGCCGCGGCGGCCCATTCCGGGGTGCCGGCGCCGGTCCGTTTTTTGCCGCGGCGGCCCATTCCGGGGTGCCGGAGCCGGTCCGTTTTTTACTGCGGTGGCCCGTTCTGGGGTGCCGGACCCGGTCCGTTTTTTGCCGCGGCGGCCCATTCCAGGGTGCGGGCGCCGGTCCGTTTTTTGCCGCGGCGGCCCATTCCGGGGTGCCGGAGCCGGTCCGTTTTTTGCCGCGGCGGCCCATTCCGGGGTGCTGGCTCCGGTCCGTTTTTTGCCGCGGCGGCCCATTCCGGGGTGCCGGGGCCGGTCCGTTTTTTGCCGCGGCGGCCCATTCCGGGGTGCCGGAGCCGGTCCGTTTTTTGCCGCGGCGGCCCATTCCGGGGTGCCGGAGCCGGTCCGTTTTTTACCGCGGCGGCCCATTCCGGGGTGCCGGCCCCGGTCCGTTTTTTGCCGCGGCGGCCCATTCCGGGGTGCCGGACCAGGTCCGTTTTTTGACGCGGCGGCCCATTCCGGGGTGCCGGCGCCGGTCCGTTTTTTGCCGCGGCGGCCCATTCCGGGGTGCCAGGGCCGGTCCGTTTTTTGCCGCGGCGGCCCATTCCGGGGTGCCGGACCCGGTCCGTTTTTTGCCGCGGCGGCCCATTCCGGGGTGCCGGCTCCGGTCCGTTTTTTGCCGCGGCGGCCCATTCCGGGGTGCCGGACCCGGTCCGTTTTTTGCCGCGGCGGCCCATTCCGGGGTGCCGGAGCCGGGCCGTTTTTTGCCGCGGCGGCCCATTCCGGGGTGCCGGGGCCGGTCCGTTTTTTGCCGCGGCGGCCCATTCCGGGGTGCCGGCGCCGGTCCGTTTTTTGCCGCGGCGGCCCATTCCGGGGTGCCGGAGCCGGTCCGTTTTTTGACACGGCGGCCCATTCCGGGGTGCCGGACCAGGTCCGTTTTTTGCCGCGGCGGCCCATTCCGGGGTGCCGGACCCGGTCCGTTTTTTGCCGCGGCGGCCCATTCCGGGGTGCCGGCGCCGGTCCGTTTTTTGCCGCGGCGGCCCATTCCAGGGTGCCGGCGCCGGTCCGTTTTTTGCCGCGGCGGCCCATTCCGGGGTGCTGGCTCCGGTCCGTTTTTTGCCGCGGCGGCCCATTCCGGGGTGCCGGGGCCGGTCCGTTTTTTGCCGCGGCGGCCCATTCCGGGGTGCCGGAGCCGGTCCGTTTTTTGCCGCGGCGGCCCATTCCGGGGTGCCGGGGCCGGTCCGTTTTTTGCCGCGGCGGCCCATTCCGGGGGTGCCGGGGCCGGTCCGTTTTTTGCCGCGGCGGCCCATTCCGGGCTGCCGGGGCCGGTCCGTTTTTTGCCGCGGCGGCCCATTCCGGGGTGCCGGACCCGGTCCGTTTTTTGACGCGGCGGCCCATTCCGGGGTGCCGGGGCCGGTCCGTTTTTTGCCGCGGCGGCCGATTCCGGGGTGCCGGACCCGGTCCGTTTTTTGCCGCGGCGGCCCATTCCGGGGTGCCGGCGCCGGTCCGTTTTTTGCCGCGGCAGCCCATTCCGGGGTGCCGGGGCCGGTCCGTTTTTTGACGCGGCGGCCCATTCCGGGGTGCCGGGGCCGGTCCGTTTTTTGCCGCGGCGGCCCATTCCGGGGTGCCGGCTCCGGTCAGTTTTTTGCCGCGGCGGCCCATTCCGGGGTGCCGGGGCCGGTCCGTTTTTTGCCGCGGCGGCCCATTCCGGGGTGCCGGGGCCGGTCCGTTTTTTGCCACGGCGGCCCATTCCGGGGTGCCGGGGCCGGTCCGTTTTTTGCCGCGGCGGCCCATTCCGGGGTGCCGGCGCCGGTCCGTTTTTTGCCGCGGCGGCCCATTCCGGGGTGCCGGGGCCGGTCCGTTTTTTGCCGCGGCGGCCCATTCCGGGGTGCCGGAGCCGGTCCGTTTTTTGCCGCGGCGGCCCATTCCGGGGTGCCGGGGCCGGTCCGTTTTTTGCCGCGGCGGCCCATTCCGGGGTGCCGGCGCCGGTCCGTTTTTTGCCGCGGCGGCCCATTCCGGGGTGCCGGCTCCGGTCCGTTTTTTGCCGCGGCGGCCCATTCCGGGGTGCCGGGGCCGGTCCGTTTTTTGCCGCGGCGGCCCATTCCGGGGTGCCGGGGCCGGTCCGTTTTTTGCCGCGGCGGCCCATTCCGGGGTGCCGGCGCCGGTCCGTTTTTTGCCGCGGAGGCCCATTCCGGGGTGCCGGCGCCGGTCCGTTTTTTGCCGCGGCGGAGCATTCCGGGGTGCCAGGGCCGGTCCGTTTTTTGCCGCGGCGGCCAATTCCGGGGTGCCGGCGCCGGTCCGTTTTTTCCGCGGCGGCCCTTTCTGCGGGCCAGATCCTTTCCGTTTTTTCCGCGGCGGTGCATTCCGTGGGCCGGATCCGGTCCGTTTTTTGCGCGGCGGCGCGTTCCGCGGGCCGGATCCGGTCCGGTTTTTGCACGGCGGCCCGATCCGCGGGCCAGATCCTTTCCGTTTTTTACACGGCGGCGCATTCCGCGGGCCGGATCGGGTCCGTTTTTTGCGCGGCGGCGCATTCCGTGGGCCGGGTCTGGTCCGGTTTTTGCACAGCTGCGCATTACGCGCGCCGGATCCGGTCCGTTTTTTCCGCGGCGGCTCAATCCGCCGGCCGGATCCGGTCCGGTTTTTGCGCGGCGGCGCATTCCGCCGGCCGGATCCGGTCCAATTTTCGCGCGGCGGCGCGTTCTGCTGGCCGGATCCGGTCCAGTTTTTGGGCGGCGGCGCATTCCGCCGGCCGGATACGGTCCGCTTTTTCCGCGGCGGCGCATTCAGCGGGCCGGATACGGTCCGTTTTTTCCGCGGCGGCGCGTTCCGCGGGCCGGATCCGGTCCGGTTATTGCGCGGCGGCGCGTTCCATGGGCCGGATCCGGTCCATTTTTTCCGCGGCGGCGCATTCCGCGGGCCGGATGCGGTCCGGTTTTTGCGCGGCGGCGCATTCCGCAGGCCAGATCCGGTCCGTTTTTTCCGCGGCGGCGCATTCCGCCGGCCGTATCCGGTCCATTTTTTGCGCGGCGACGCATTCTGCGGGCCGGATCCCGTCCGGTTTTTGCACGGCGGCCCGTTCCGCGGGCCGGATCTGGTCCGGTTTTTGTGCGGCGGCGCATTCCGCGGGCTGGATCTCGTCCGTTTTTTGCACGGCGGCGCGTTCCGCGGGCCGGATCCGGTCCGGTTTTTGCGCGGTGGCGCGTTCCGCGGGCTGGATCCGGTCCGGTTTTTGCGCAGCGTCCCATTCCGCCAGCCGGATCTGGTCCGGTTTTTGCGCGGCGGCGCGTTCCGTGGGCCGGATCCGGTCCGGTTTTTGCGCGGCGACGCATTCCGCGGGCCGGATCCGGTCCGGTTTTTGCGCGGCGGCGCGTTCCGCGGGCCGGATCCGGTCTGTTTTTTCCACTGCGGCGCGTCCCGCGGGTCGGATCAGGTTTGGTTTTTGCGCGGCGGAGCGTTACGCGGGCCAGATCCGCTCCGGTTTTTGCGCGGCGGCGCATTCCGCGGGCCGGATCCGGTCCGGTTTTTGCGCGGCGGCGCATTCCGTGGGCCAGATCCGGTCCGGTTTTTCCGCAGCGGCGCGTTCCGCGCGCCAGATCCGATCCGGTTTTTGCGCGGCGGAGCGTTACGCGGGCCAGATCCGCTCCGGTTTTTGCGCGGCGGCGCATTCCGCCGGCCGGATCCGGTCCATTTTTTCCGCGGCAGCGCGTTCCGCGGGCCGGATCCGATCCGAATTTTGCACGGCGGCGCGTTCTGCTGGCCAGATCCGGTCCGGTTTTTGCGTGGTGGCGCGTTCCATGGGCCGGATCCGCTCCGGTTTTTGCGCGGCGGCGCATTCCGCGGGCCGGATCCGGTGCGTTTTTTGCGCGGCGGCGCATTCTACGGTCCAGATCCGGTCCGGTTTTTGCGCGGCAGGGCGTTCCGCGGGCCTGATCCGATCGGTTTTTGTGTGGCGGTCCGGATCCGGTCCGTTTTTTGCGCGGTGGTGCATTCCGCGGGCCGGATCTGCTCCGGTTTTTGCGCGGCGGCGCGTTACGCGGGCCAGATCCGGTCTGTTTTTCCGCGGCGGCGCTTTCCGCGGGCCGGATCCCGTCCGGTTTTTGTGCGGCGGCTCGTTCCGCCTGCCGGATCCGGTCCGGTTTTTGTGTGGCGGTCCGGAACCGGTCCGTTTTTTGCGCGGTGGCGCATTCTGCGGGCCCAATCCGTTCCGGTTTTTGCGCGGCGGCGCATTCCGCGGGCCAGATCCGGTCCGTTTTTTCCGCGGCGAGGCATTCCGCGGGCCGGATCTGGTCCGTTTTTTGCACGGCGGCCCGTTCCGCGGGCCGGATCCGGTCCGGTTTTTGTGCGGAGGCGCATTCCGCAGGCCGGATCTGGTCCGTTTTTTGCACGGTGGCCCGTTCCGCGGGCCGGATCCGTTCCGGTTTTTGCGCGGCGGCGCATTCCGCGGGCCAGATCCGGTCCGTTTTTTCCGCGGCGAGGCATTCCGCGGGCCGGATCTGGTCCGTTTTTTGCACGGCGGCCCGTTCCGCGGGCCGGATCCGGTCCGGTTTTTGTGCGGAGGCGCATTCCGCGGGCCGGATCTGGTCCGTTTTTTGCACGGTGGCCCGTTCCGCGGGCCGGATCCGGTCCGGTTTTTGTGCGGCGGCGTGTCCCGCGGGCCGGATCCGGTCTGTTTTTTCCACTGCGGCGCGTCCCGCGGGTGGGATCAGGTCCGGTTTTTTGCGGCGGTCCGGAACCGGTCCGTTTTTTGCGTGGCGGTGCATTCCACGGGCCGGATCCGGTCCGTTTTTTCCGCGGCGGCGCATTCCGCGGGCCGGATCCGGTCTGATTTTTGCACGGCGGCCCGTTCCGCGGGCCGGATCCTTTCCATTTTTTCCGCGGCGGCGCATTCCGCCGGCCGGATCCGGTCCGATTTTTCCGCAGCGGCGCATTCCGCAGGCCAGATCCGGTCCGGTTTTTGCGCGGCGGAGCGTTACGCGGGCCAGATCCGCTCCGGTTTTTGCGCGGCGGCGCATTCCGCGGACCGGATCAGGTCCGGTTTTTGCGCAGCGTCCCATTCCGCTGGCAGGATCCGGTCCGGTTTTTCCGCGGCGGCGCGTTCCGCGGGCCAGATCCGGTCCGGTTTTTGCTCGGCGGCGCATTCTGCGGGCCGGATCCGGTCCATTTTTTCCACGGCAGCGCGTTCCGCGGGCCGGATCCGATCCGGTTTTTGCGCGGCGGCGCGTTCCGCGGGCCGGATCCGCTCCGGTTTTTGCGCGGCGGCGCGTTCCATGGCCGGATGCGGTCCGTTTTTTCCGCGGCGGCGCATTCCGCGGGCCGGATGCGGTCCGAATTTTGCACGGCGGCGCGTTCCATGGGCCGGATCCGGTCCGGTTTTTGCGTGGCGGCGCATTCCGCTGGCCGGATCCGGTGCGTTTTTTGCGCGGCGGCGCATTCCGCGGGCCGGATCCGGTCCGTTTTTTGCGCGGCGGCGCATTCCGCGGGCCAGATCCGGTCCGGTTTTTGCGCGGCGGCGCATTCCGCGGGCCAGATCCGGTCTGGTTTTTGTGCGGCGGCTCGTTCCGCCGGCCGGATCCGGTCCGGTTTTTGCGCGGCGGCGCGTTCTGCGGGCCGGATCCGGTCCGGTTTTTGTGTGGCGGTCCGGATCCGGTCCGGTTTTTGCGCGGTGGGGCATTCCTCGTGCCGGATCCAGTCCGGTTTTTGCGCGGCGGTGCATTCCGCGGGCCGGATCCGGCCTGTTTTTTGCACGGCGGCGCATTCCGCAGGCCGGATCTGGTCCGTTTTTTGCACGGCGGCCCGTTCCGTGGGCCGGATCCGGTCCGGTTTTTGTGCGGCGGCCCGTTCCGCGGGCCGGATCCGGTCCGGTTTTTGCGCGGCGGCGCGTTCCATGGCCGGATCCGGTCCGTTTTTTCCGCGGCGGCACATTCCGTGGGCCGGATCCAGTCCGAATTTTGCACGGCGGCGCGTTCCATGGGCCGGATCCGGTCCGGTTTTTGCGCGGCGGCGCATTCCGCGGGCCAGATCCGGTGCGTTTTTTGCGCGGCGGCGCATTCCGCCGGCCGGATCCCGTCCGGTTTTTGCGCGGCGGCGCATTCCGTGGGCCGGATCCGGTCCGGTTTTTCCGCCGCGGCGCGTTCTGCTGGCCGGATCCGGTCCGTTTTTTCCGCTGCGGCGCGTTTTGCGGGCCAGATCCGGTCCGGTTTTTGCGCGGCGGCTCGTTCCGCCGGCCGGATCCGGTCCGGTTTTTGCGCGGCGGCGCGTTCCATGGGCCAATTCCGGTCCGTTTTTTCCGCGGCGGCGCGTTTTGCGGGCCGGATGCGGTCCGGTTTTTGCGCTGCGGCGCATTCCGCAGGCCAGATCCGGTCCGTTTTTTGCGCGGCGGCGCATTCCGCCGGCCGGATCCGGTCCGGTTTTTGCGCGGCGGCGCATTCTGCGGGCCGGATCCGGTCCGGTTTTTGCGCGGCGGCGCATTCCGCGGGCCGGATCCGGTCCGGTTTTTCTGCGGCGGCGCGTTACGCGGGCCAGATCCGGTCCGGTGTTTGCGCGGCGGCGCATTCCGCGGGCCGGATCCGGTCCGTTTTTTGCGCGGCGGCGCATTCCGCGGGCCGGATCCTTTCCGTTTTTTGCACGGCGGCGCATTCCGCGGGCCGGATCGGGTCCGTTTTTTGCGCGGCGGCGCATTCCGTGGGCCGGGTCTGGTCCGGTTTTTGCGCAGCTGCGCATTCCGTGCGCCGGATCCAGTCCGTTTTTTGCCCGGCGGCCCGTTCCGCGGGCCGGAACCTTTCCGTTTTTTCCGTGGCGGCACATTCCGCGGGCCGGATCCGGTCCGGTTTTTACACGGCGGCGCATTCCGCCGGCCGGATCTGGTCCAATTTTCGCGCGGCGGCGCGTTCTGCTGGCCGGATCCGGTCCGGTTTTTGCGCGGCGGCGCATTCCGCGGGCCGGATCCGGTCCGTTTTTTCCGCGGCGGCGCGTTCCGCGGGCCAGATCCGGTCCGGTTTTTGCGCAGCGGCTCGTTCCGCCGGCCGGATCCGGTCCGGTTTTTGCGCGGCGGCACGTTCCATGGGCCGGATCCGGTCCGTTTTTTCCGCGGCGGCGCATTCCGCGGGCCGGATGCGGTCCGGTTTTTGCGCGGCGGCGCATTCCGCGGGCCGGATCCCATCCGGTTTTTGCGCGGCGGCGCATTCCGCCGGCCGGATCCGATCCGGTTTTTGCGCGGCGGCGCATTCCATGGGCCGGATCCGGTCCGTTTTTTCCGCGGCGGCGCATTCCGCGGGCCGGATGCGGTCCGGTTTTTGCGCGGCGGCGCATTCCGCGGGCCGGATCCGGTCCGGTTTTTGCGCGGCGGCGCATTCCGCCGGCCGGATCCGATCCGGTTTTTGCGCGGCGGCGCATTCCGCCGGCCGGATCCGGTCCGGTTTTTGCGCGGCGGCGCGTTCCGCGGGCCAGATCCAGTCCGGCTTCTCCGCGGTGGCGCATTCCGCGGGCCGGATCCGGTCTGGTTTTTGCGTGGCGGCGCGTTTCACAGGCCGGATCCGGTCCGTTTTTTCCGCGGCGGCGCATTCCGCGGGCCGGATCCGGTCCGGTTTTTGCGCGGCGGCGCGTTTCACAGGCCGGATCCGGTCCGGTTTTTGCGCGGCGGCGCATTCCGCGGGCCGGATCCCGTCCGGTTTTTCTGCGGCGGCGAGTTCCGCGGGCCAGATCCGGTCCGGTTTTTGCGCGGCGGCGCATTCCGCGGGCCGGATTCGGTCCATTTTTTGCGCGGCGGCGCATTCTGCGGACCGGATCCGGTCCGGTTTTTGCGCTGCGGCGCGTTCAGCCGGCCGGATCCGGTCCGGTTTTTGCGCGGCGGCGCATTCCGTGGGCCGGATCCGGTCCGTTTTTTCCGCGGCGGCCCTTTCCGCGGGCCGGATCCTTTCCGTTTTTTCCGCGGCGGTGCATTCCGTGGGCCGGATCCGGTCCGTTTTTTGCGCGGCGGCGCATTCCGCGGGCCGGATCCGGTCCGGTCTTTGCACGGCGGCGCATTCCGTGCGCCGGATACGGTCCGGTTTTTTGCACGGCGGCTCAATCCACCGGCCGGATCCGGTCCGGTTTTTGCGCGGCGGCACATTCCGTGGGCCGGATACGGTCCGGTTTTTCCGCGGCGGCGCATTCCGCGGGCCGGATCCGGTCCGGTTATTGCGCGGCGGCGCGTTCCATGGGCCGGAGCCGGTCCGTTTTTTCCGCGGCGGCGCATTCCGCGGGCCGGATGCGGTCCGGTTTTTGCGCGGCGGCGCATTCCGCAGGCCAGATCCGGTCCGTTTTTTCTGCGGCGGCGCATTCCGCGGGCCAGATCCAGTCCGGTGTTTGCGCGGCGGCGCGTTCCGCCGGCCGGATCCCGTCCGGTTTTTCCACTGCGGCGCGTCCCGCGGGCCGGATCCGGTCCGGTTTTTGTGCGGCGGTCCAGATCCGGTCCGTTTTTTGCGCGGTGGCGCATTCCGCGGGCCAGATCCGCTCCGGTTTTTCCGCAGCGGCGCGTTCCGCGGGCCAGATCCGGTCCGGTTTTTGCGCGGCGGCGCATTCTGCGGGCCGGATCCGGTCCGGTTTTTGCGCGGCGGCGCGTTCCGCCGGCCGGATCCGATCCGGTTTTTGCGCGGCGGCGCATTCCGCCGGGCGGATCCGGTCCGGTTTTTGCGCGGCGGCGCGTTCCGCGGGCCAGATCCAGTCCAGCTTTTGCGCGGTGGCGCATTCCGCGGGCCGGATCCGGTCCGGTTTTTGCGCGGCGGCGCGTTTCACAGGCCGGATCCGGTCCGTTTTTTCCGCGGCGGTGCATTCCGCGGGCCAGATCCAGTCCGGTTTTTGCGCGGCGGCGCGTTTCACAGGCCGGATCCGGTCCGTTTTTTCCGCGGCGGCGCATTCCGCGGGCCGGATCCGGTCCATTTTTTGCACGCCGGCGCCTTCCGCGGGCCAGATCCGGTCCGGTTTTTGCGCGGCGGCGCGTTCCGCCGGCCGGATCCGGTCCGGTTTTTGCGCGGCGGCGCATTCCGCGGGCCGGATCCCGTCCGGCTTCTCCGCGGTGGCGCATTCCGCGGGCCGGATCCGGTCTGGTTTTTGCGTGGCGGCGCGTTTCACAGGCCGGATCCGGTCCGTTTTTTCCGCGGCGGCGCATTCCGCGGGCCGGATCCGGTCCGGTTTTTGCGCGGCGGCGCGTTTCACAGGCCGGATCCGGTCCGGTTTTTGCGCGGCGGCGCATTCCGCGGGCCGGATCCCGTCCGGTTTTTCTGCGGCGGCGAGTTCCGCGGGCCAGATCCGGTCCGGTTTTTGCGCGGCGGCGCATTCCGCGGGCCGGATTCGGTCCATTTTTTGCGCGGCGGCGCATTCTGCGGACCGGATCCGGTCCGGTTTTTGCGCTGCGGCGCGTTCAGGCGGCCGGATCCGGTCCGGTTTTTGCGCGGCGGCGCATTCCGTGGGCCGGATCCGGTCCGTTTTTTCCGCGGCGGCCCTTTCCGCGGGCCGGATCCTTTCCGTTTTTTGCGCGGCGGCGCATTCCGCGGGCCGGATCCGGTCCGGTTTTTGCGCAGCGGCCCGTTCCGCGGGCCGGATCCTTTCCGTTTTTTGCACGGCGGCGCATTCCGCGGGCCGGATCCGGTCCGGTCTTTGCACGGCGGCGCATTCCGTGCGCCGGATACGGTCCGGTTTTTTGCACGGCGGCTCAATCCACCGGCCGGATCCGGTCCGGTTTTTGCGCGGCGGCACATTCCGTGGGCCGGATACGGTCCGGTTTTTCCGCGGCGGCGCATTCCGCGGCCCGATCCGGTCCGTTTTTTGCACGGCGGCGCATTCCGCGGGCCGGATCCGGTCCGGTTATTGCGCGGCGGCGCGTTCCATGGGCCGGAGCCGGTCCGTTTTTTCCGCGGCGGCGCATTCCGCGGGCCGGATGCGGTCCGGTTTTTGCGCGGCGGCGCATTCCGCAGGCCAGATCCGGTCCGTTTTTTCTGCGGCGGCGCATTCCGCGGGCCAGATCCAGTCCGGTGTTTGCGCGGCGGCGCGTTCCGCGGGCCGGATCCGGTCTGGTTTTTGCGCGGCGGCTCGTTCCGCCGGCCGGATCCCGTCCGGTTTTTCCACTGCGGCGCGTCCCGCGGGCCGGATCCGGTCCGGTTTTTGTGCGGCGGTCCAGATCCGGTCCGGTTTTTGCGCGGCGGCTCGTTCCGCGGGCCGGATCCCATCCGGTTTTTGCGCGGCGGCGCGTTCCGCGGGCTGGATCCGGTCCGGTTTTTGCACGGCGGCGCATTCCGTGCTCCCGATATGGTCCATTTTTTCCGCAGCGGCGCGTTCCGCGGGCCAGATCCGGTCCGGTTTTTGCGCGGCGGCGCATTCTGCGGGCCGGATCCGGTCCGGTTTTTGCGCGGCGGCGCGTTCCGCCGGCCGGATCCGGTCCGGTTTTTGCGCGGCGGCGCGTTCCGCGGGCCAGATCCAGTCCAGCTTTTGCGCGGTGGCGCATTCCGCGGGCCGGATCCGGTCCGGTTTTTGCGCGGCGGCGCGTTCCGCGGGCCAGATCCAGTCCAGCTTTTGCGCGGTGGCGCATTCCGCGGGCCGGATCCGGTCCGGTTTTTGCGCGGCGGCGCGTTCCGCGGGCCAGATCCAGTCCAGCTTTTGCGCGGTGGCGCATTCCGCGGGCCGGATCCGGTCCGGTTTTTGCGCGGCGGCGCGTTTCACAGGCCGGATCCGGTCCGTTTTTTCCGCGGCGGTGCATTCCGCGGGCCAGATCCAGTCCGGTTTTTGCGCGGCGGCGCGTTTCACAGGCCGGATCCGGTCCGTTTTTTTCCGCGGCGGCGCATTCCGCGGGCCGGATCCGGTCCATTTTTTGCACGCCGGCGCCTTCCGCGGGCCAGATCCGGTCCGGTTTTTGCGCGGCGGCGCGTTCCGCCGGCCGGATCCGGTCCGGTTTTTGCGCGGCGGCGCATTCCGCGGGCCGGATCCCGTCCGGCTTCTCCGCGGTGGCGCATTCCGCGGGCCGGATCCGGTCTGGTTTTTGCGTGGCGGCGCGTTTCACAGGCCGGATCCGGTCCGTTTTTTCCGCGGCGGCGCATTCCGCGGGCCGGATCCTTTCCGTTTTTTGCGCGGCGGCGCGTTTCACAGGCCGGATCCGGTCCGGTTTTTGCGCGGCGGCGCATTCCGCGGGCCGGATCCCGTCCGGTTTTTCTGCGGCGGCGAGTTCCGCGGGCCAGATCCGGTCCGGTTTTTGCGCGGCGGCGCATTCCGCGGGCCGGATTCGGTCCATTTTTTGCGCGGCGGCACATTCTGCGGACCGGATCCGGTCCGGTTTTTGCGCGGCGGCGCATTCCGTGGGCCGGATCCGGTCCGTTTTTTCCGCGGCGGCCCTTTCCGCGGGCCGCATCCTTTCCGTTTTTTGCGCGGCGGTGCATTCCGTGGGCCGGATCCGGTCCGTTTTTTGCGCAGCGGCGCATTCCGCGGGCCGGATCCGGTCCGGTTTTTGCGCGGCGGCCCGTTCCGCGGGCCGGATCCTTTCTGTTTTTTGCACGGCGGCGCATTCCGCGGGCCGGATCCGGTCCGGTCTTTGCACGGCGGCGCATTCCGTGCGCCGGATACGGTCCGGTTTTTTGCAAGGCGGCTCAATCCACCGGCCGGATCCGGTCCGGTTTTTGCGCGGCGGCACATTCCGTGGGCCGGATACGGTCCGGTTTTTTCCGCGGCGGCGCATTCCGCGGCCCGATCCGGTCCGTTTTTTGCACGGCGGCGCATTCCGTGGGCCGGATCCGGTCCGGTTATTGCGCGGCGGCGCGTTCCATGGGCCGGAGCCGGTCCGTTTTTTCCGCGGCGGCGCATTCCGCGGGCCGGATGCGGTCCGGTTTTTGCGCGGCGGCGCATTCCGCGGGCCAGATCCGGTCCGGTTTTTGCACGGCGGCCCGATCCGCGGGCCGGATCCTTTCCGTTTTTTCCGCGGCGGCGCATTCCGCGGGCCGGATCCGGTCCGGTTTTTGCGCGGCGGCGCATTCCGTGGGCCGGGTCTGGTCCGGTTTTTGCGCAGCTGCGCATTACGCGCGCCGGATCCGGTCCGTTTTTTGCGCGGCGGCCCGTTCCGCGGGCCGGATCCTTTCCTTTTTTTCCGCGGCGGCTCAATCCGCCGGCCGGATCCGGTCCGGTTTTTGCGCGGCGGCGCATTCCGTGGGCCGGATACGGTCCGCTTTTTCCGCGGCGGCGCATTCAGCGGGCCGGATACGGTCCGTTTTTTCCGCGGCGGCGCGTTCCGCGTGCCGGATCCGGTCCGGTTATTGCGCGGCGGCGCGTTCCATGGGCCGGATCCGGTCCGTTTTTTCCGCGGCGGCGCATTCCGCGGGCCGGATGCGGTCCGGTTTTTGCACGGCGGCGCATTCCGCCGGCCGTATCCGGTCCATTTTTTGCGCGGCGACGCATTCTGCGGGCCGGATCCCGTCCGGTTTTTGCGCGGTGGCGCGTTCCGCCGGCCGGATCTGGTCCGGTTTTTGCGCGGCGGCGCATTCCGCGGGCCGGATCCGGTCTGTTTTTCCGCGGCGGCGCATTCCGCGGGCCAGATCCGGTCCGTTTTTTCCACGGCGGCGCATTCCGCGGACCGGATCCGGTCCGTTTTTTCCGCGGCGGCGCGTTCCGCGACCCAGACCCGCTCCGGTTTTTGCGCGGCGGCGCATTCCGCCGGCAGGATCCGGTCCGGTTTTTGCGCGGCGGCGCATTCTGCGGGCCGGATCCTTTCCGTTTTTTCCGCGGCGGCGCATTCCGCCGGCCGGATCCTTTCCGTTTTTTCCGCGGCGGCGCATTCCGTGGGCCGGATCCGGTCTGTTTTTGCGCGGCGGCGCATTCCGTGGGCCGGATACGGTCCGCTTTTTCCGCGGCGGTGCATTCCGCGGGCCGGATCCGGTCCGTTTTTTCCACGGCGGCGCATTCCGCGGGCCGGATCCGGTCCGGTTTTTGTGCGGCGGCGCGTTCCGTGGGCCAGACCCGGTCCGGTTTTTGCGCGGCGGCGCATTCTGCGGGCCGGATCCGGTCCGGTTTTTGCGCGGCGGCGCGTTTCACAGGCCGGATCCGGTCCGGTTTTTGCACGGCGGCGCGTTCCATGGGCCGGATCCGGTCCGTTTTTTCCGCGGCGGCGCATTCCGCGGGCCGGATGCGGTCCGGTTTTTGCGCGGCGGCGCGTTCCATGGGCTGGATCCGTTCCGGTTTTTGCGCAGCGGCGCATTCCGCGGGCCGATCCGTTCCGGTTTTTGCGCGGCGGCGCATTCTGCGGGCCAGATCATTTCCGTTTTTTCCGCGGCGGCGCATTCCGCGGGCAAGATCCAGTCCGTTTTTTGCGCGGTGGCGCACTCCGCGGGCCAGATCCGTTCCGGTTTTTGCGCGGCGGCTCGTTCCGCCGGCCGGATCCCGTCCGGTTTTTGCACGGCGGCGCGTTCCGCGGGCCGGATCCGGTCTGTTTTTTCCACTGCGGCGCGTCCCGCGGGCCGGATCCGGTCCGGTTTTTGTGCGGCGGTCCAGATCCGGTCCGTTTTTTCCGCGGCGGCGCATTCCGCGGGCCGGATCCGGTCCATTTTTTGCACGGCGGCGCCTTCCGTGGGCCAGATCCGGTCCGGTTTTTGCGCGGCGGCGCGTTCCGCCGGCCGGATCCGGTCCGGATTTTGCGCGGCGGCGCATTCCGCGGGCCGGATCCAGTCCGGTTTTTGCGCGGCGGCGCGTTCTGCGGGCCGGATCCGGTCCGTTTTTTGTGCGTTCTGCAGTCCGGATCCAGTCCGCTTTTTCCGCGGCGGTGCATTCCGCGGGCCAGATCCGGTCCGGTTTTTGCACAGTGGCGCGTTCCACGGGCCGCATCCGGTTTGTTTTTTGCGCGGCGGCGCGTTCCATGGGCCGGATCCGTTACGGTTTTTGCGCGGCGGCGCGTTCCGCGGGCCGGATCCCGTCCGTTTTTTCCGCGGCGGCGCATTCCGCGGACCCGATCCGCTCCGGTTTTTGCGCAGCGGCGCGTTCCGCTGGCCGGATCCGCTCCGGTTTTTCCGCGGCGGCGCATTCCGCCAGCCCGATCCGGTCCGTTTTTTGCACGGCGGCCCGTTCCGCGGGCCAGATCCTTTCCGTTTTTTCCGCGGCGGCGCATTCCGCCGGCCGGATCCTTTCCGTTTTTTCCGCGGCGGCGCATTCCGTGGGCCGGATCCGGTCTGTTTTTGCGCGACGGCGCATTCCGTGGGCCGGATACGGTCCGCTTTTTCCGCGGCGGCGCATTCCGCGGGCCGGATCCGGTCCGTTTTTTTCGCGGCGGCGCATTCCGCGGGCCGGATCCGGTCCGGTTTTTGCGTGGCGGCGCATTCTGCGGGCCGGATCCGGTCCGATTTTTGCGTGGCGGCGCGTTCCGCGGGCCAGATCCGGTCCGGTTATTGCGCGGCGGCGCGTTTCACAGGCCGGATCCGTTCCGGTTTTTGCACGGCGGCGCGTTCCATGGGCCGGATCCGGTCCGTTTTTTCCGCGGCGGCGCATTCCGCGGGCCGGATGCGGTCCGGTTTTTGCGCAGCGGCGCATTCCGCGGGCCGATACGTTCCGGTTTTTGCGCGGCGGCGCATTCCGCGGGCCAGATCCTTTCCGTTTTTTCCGCGGCGGCGCATTCTGCGGGCCAGATCCAGTCCGGTTTCTGCGCGGCGGCGCGTTCCGCGGGCCGGATCCGGTTCGGTTTTTGCGCGGCGGCTCGTTCCGCCGGCCGGATCCTGTCCGGTTTTTGCGCGGCGGCGCGTTCCGCGGGCCGGATCCGGTCTGTTTTTTCCACTGCGGCGCGTTCCGTGGGCCGGATTCCAGTCCGGGTTTTGTGCGGCGGTCCAGATCCGGTCCGTTTTTTGCGCGGTGGCGCATTCCGCGGGCCGCATCCGCTCCGGTTTTTGCGCGGCGGCTCGTTCCGCGGGCGGGATCCCATCCGGTTTTTGCGCGGCGGCGCGTTCCGCTGGCCGGATCCGGTCCGGTTTTTGCACGGCGGCCCGTTACGGGGGCCGGATCCTTTCCGTTTCTTCCGCGGCGGCACATTCCGCGGGCCGGATCCCGTCCGGTTTTTGCGCAGCGGCGCATTCCGTGCTCCTGATATGGTCCATTTTTTCCGCAGCGGCGCGTTCCGCGGGCCAGATCCGGTCCGGTTTTTGCGCGGCGGAGCGTTACGCGGGCCAGATCCGGTCCGGTTTTTGCGCGGCGGCGCATTCCGCCGGCAGGATCCGGTCCGGTTTTTGCGCGACGGCGCATTCTGCGGGCCGGATCCGGTCCGGTTTTTGCGTGGCGGCACGTTCCGCCGGCCGGATCCGATCCGGTTTTTGTGCGGCGGCGCATTCCGCCGGCCGGATCCGGTCCGGTTTTTGCGCGGCGGCGCGTTCCGCGGGCCAGATCCAGTCCGGCTTTTGCGCGGTGGCGCACTCCGCGGGCCGGATCCGGTCCGGTTTTTCTGCGGCGGCGAGTTCCGCGGGCCGGATCCGGTCCGGTTTTTGCGCGGCGGCGTATTCCGCGGGCCGGATTCGGTCCATTTTTTGCGAGGCGGCGCATTCTGCGGACCGGATTCGGTCCGGTTTTTGCGCGGCGGCGCGTTCAGCCGGCCGGATCCGGTCCGGTTTTTGCACGGCGGCGCATTCCGCGGGCCGGATCCGGTCCGTTTTTTCCGCGGCGGCCCGTTCCGCGGGCCATCCTTTCCGTTTTTTGCGCGGCGGCCCGTTCCGCGGGTCAGATCCTTTCCGTTTTTTCCGCGGCGGCTCAATCCGCCGGCCGGATCCGGTCCGGATTTTCCGCGGCGGCGCATTCCGCCGGCCGGATCCGGTCCGGTTTTTGCGTGGCGGCCCCGATCCTGTCCGGTTTTTGCGCGGCGGCCCGTTCTGCGGGCCGGTTCCGCTCCGGTTTTTGCGCGGCGGCCCACATCCGCTCCGGAATTTGCGCGGCAGCCCGTTCCGCGGGCTGGATCCGCTCCGGTTTTTGCGCGGCGGCCCCGATCCGGTCCAGTTATTGAGTGGCGGCCCGTTCCATGGGCCGGATCCGCTCCGGTTTTTGCGCGGCGGCCCCCATTCGGTCCGGTTTTTGTGCAGTGGCCCGTTCCGTGGGCCTGATCCGCTCCGGTTTTTGCGCGGCGGCACCGAGCCGGTCCGGTTTTTGCGCGGCGGCCCGTTCCGCGGGCCGCATCCGCTCCGGTTTTTGCGCGGCGGCCCCGATCCTGTCCGGTTTCTGCGCGACGGCCCGTTCCGCGGGCCGGATCCGCTCCGGTTTTTGCGCGGCGGCCCCGATCCGGTCCGGTTTTTGCGCGGCGCCACGTTCCGCGGGCCGGATCCACTCCGGTTTTTGCGCGGCGGCACCAAGCCGGTCCGGTTTTTGCGCGGCGGCCCCGATCCGGTCCGGTTTTTGCGCTGCGGCCCGTTGCGCGGGCCGGATCCGCTCCGGTTTTTGCGCGGCGGCCCCGATCCGGTCCAGTTTTTGCGCGGCGGCCCGTTCCACGGGCCGGATCCGCTCCGGTTTTTGTGCGGCGGTCCGGTCCGCAGGACGCATCCGCTCCGGTTTTTGCGCGGCGGCCCCGATCCGGTCAGGTTTTTGCGCGGCAGCCCATTCCGCGGGCCGGATCCTGTCCGGTTTTTGCGCGGCGGCCCCGATCCGGTCCGGTTTTTGCGCGGCGGCCCGTTGCGCGGGCCGGATCCGCTCCGGTTTTTGCTCGGCGGCCCCGATCCGCTCCGGTTTTTGCGCGGCGGTCCGTTCCGCGGGCCGGATCCGCTCCGGTTTTTGCGCGGTGGCCCCGATCCGCTCCGGTTTTTGCGCGGCGGCCCGTTCCGCGCGCCGGATCCGGTCCGGTTTTTGCGAGGCGGCCCGTTCCGTGGGCCGGATCCGCTCCGGATTTTGCGCGGCGGCCCCGAGCCGGTCAGGTTTTTGCGCGGCGGCCCGTTCCGCGGGCCGGATCCGCTCCGGTTTTTGCGCGGCGGCCCCGATCCGGTCTGGTTTTTGCGCGGCGGCCCGTTCCGCGGGCAGCATCCGCTCCGGTTTATGCACGGCGGCCCCGAGCCGGTCCGGTTTTTGCGCGGCAGCCCGTTCCGCGGGCCGGATCCGCTCCGGTTTTTGCGCGGCGGCCCCGATCCGGTCCGGTTTTTGCGCGGCGGCCCGTTCCGCGGGCCGCATCCGCTCCGGATTTTGCACGGCGGCCCCGAGCCGGTCCGGTTTTTGCGCGGCAGCCCGTTCCGCGGGCCAGATCCGCTCCGCTTTTTGTGCGTTGGCTCCAATCCGCTCAGGTTTTTGCGCAGCGGACCGTTCCGCGGGCCGCATCCGCTCCGGTTTTTGCGCGGCGGCACCGATCCGCTCCGGTTTTTGCGCAACGGCCCGTTCCGCGGGCCGGATCTAGTCCGGTTTTTGCGCGGCGGCCCCGATCCGGTCCGGTTTTTGCGCGGCGGCCCGTTGCGCGGGCCGGATCCGCTCCGGTTTTTGCGTGGCGGCCCCCATACGCTCCGGTTTTTGCGCGGCGGTCCGTTCTGCTGGCCGCATCCGCTCCGGCTTTTGTGCGGCGGCCCCGATCCGGTCCGGTTTTTGCGCGGCGGCCCCGATCCTGTCCGGTTTTTGCGCGGCGGCCGCCATCCGCTCCGGTTTTTGCGCGGCGGCCCATTCCGCGGGCCGCATCCGCTCCGGTTTTTGCGTGGCGGCCCCGATCCTGTCCGGTTTTTGCGCGACAGCCCGTTCCGCGCGCCGGATCCGCTCCGGTTTTTGCGCGGCGGCCCCCATCCGCTCCGGTTTTTGAGCGGCGGCCCGTTCGGCGGGCCGGATCCGCTCCGGTTTTTGCGCGGTGGCCCCGATCCGCTCCGGTTTTTGAGCAGTGGCACCGACCCGCTCCGGTTTTTGCGCGGCGGCCCGTTCCGCGGGCCGGATCCGCTCCGGTTTTTGCGCGGCGGCCCCGATCCGGTCCGGTTTTTGCGCGGCGGCCAGTTCCGCGGGCCGGATCCGGTCCGGTTTTTGCGCGGCGGCCCCGATCCGCTCCGGTTTTTGCGCGGCGGTCCGTTCTGCGGGCCGCATCCGCTCCGGCTTTTGTGCGGCGGCCCCGATCCGGTCCGGTTTTTGCGCGGCGGCCCCGATCCTGTCCGGTTTTTGTGCGGCGGCCCCCATCCGCTCCGGTTTTTGCGCGGCGGCCCGTTCTGCGGGCCGCATCCGCTCCGGTTTTTGCGCGGCGGCCCCGATCCGGTCCGGTTTTTGCGCGGCGGCCCGTTCCGCGGGCCGCATCCGCTCCGGTTTTTGCGTGGCGGCCCCGATCCTGTCCGGTTTTTGCGCGACGGCCCGTTCCGCGCGCCGGATCCGGTCCGGTTTTTGCGCGGCGGCCCCCATCCGCTCCGGTTTTTGAGCGGCGGCCCGTTCCGCGGGCCGGATCCGCTCCGGTTTTTGCGCGGTGGCCCCGATCCGCTCCGGTTTTTGAGCGGCGGCACCGAGCCGCTCCGGTTTTTGCGCGGCGGCCCATTCCGCGGGCCGGATCCGCTCCGGTTTTTGCGTGGCGGCCCCGACCGGTCCGGTTTTTGCGCGGCAGCCCATTCCGCGGGTTGGATCCGGTCCGGTTTTTGCGCGGCGGCCCCGATCCGCTCCGGTTTTTGCGCGGCGGCCCGTTGCGCGGGCCGGATCCGCTCCGGTTTTTGCGCGGCGGCCCCGATTCACTCCGGTTTTTGTGCGGCGGCCCCGATCCGCTCCGGTTTTTGCGCGGCGGCCCCGATCCTGTTCTGTTTTTGCGCGGCGGCACCGAGCCGGTCCGGTTTTTGCGCAGCGGCCCCTTCTGCGGGCCGCATCCGCTCCGGTTTATGCGCGGCGGCACCGAGCCGGTCCGGTTTTTGCGCGGCGGCCCGTTCCGCGGGCCGCATCCGCTCCGGTTTTTGCGCGGCGGCCCCGATCCTGTCCGGTTTTTGCGCGGCGGCCCGTTCCGCGGGCCGGATCCGCTCCGGTTTTTGCGCGGCGGCCCCCATCCGCTCCGGTTTTTGAGCGGCGGCCAGTTCCGCGGGCCGGATCCGCTCCGGTTTTTGCGCGGTGGCCCCGATCCGCTCCGGTTTTTGCGCGGCGGCACCGAGCCGGTCCGGTTTTTGCGCGGCGGCCCGTTCCACGGGCCGCATCCGGTCCGGTTTTTGCGCGGCGCCCCGATCCTGTCCGGTTTTTGCGCGACGGCCCGTTCCGCGGTCCGGATCCGGTCCGGTTTTTGCGCGGCGGCCCCCATCCCGTCCGGTTTTTGCGCGGCGCCCCGATCCTGTCCGATTTTTGCGCGGCAGCCCATTCCGCGGGCCGGATCCAGTCCGGTTTTTGCGCGGCGGCCCCGATCCTGTCCGGTTTTTGCGCGGTGGCCCATTGCGCGGGCCGCATTCGCTCCGGTTTTTGCGTGGCGGCCCCGATCCTGTCCGGTTTTTGCGCGACGGCCCGTTCCGCGGGCCGGATCCGCTCCGGTTTTTGCGCGGCGGCCCCCATCCGCTCCGGTTTTTGAGCGGCGGCCCGTTCGGCGGGCCGGTTCCGCTCCGGTTTTTGCGCGGTGGCCCATATCCGGTCCGGTTTTTGCGCGGCGGCACCGAGCCGCTCCGGTTTTTGCGCGGCGGCCCGTTCCGCGGGCCGCATCCGCTCCGGTTTTTCGCGGCGGCCCCGATCCGCTCCGGTTTTTGCGCGGCGGCCCGTTCCGCGGGCCGGATCCGCTCCGGTTTTTGCGCGGCGGCCCCCATCCGCTCCGGTTTTTGAGCGGCGGCCCGGATCCGCTCTGGTTATTGCGCGGCAGCCCGTTCCGCGCGCCAGATCCGCTCCGGTTTTTGCGCGGCGGCCCCGATCCGCTCCGGTTTTTGCGCGGCGGCCCGTTCCGTGGGCCGGATCCGCTCCGGTTTTTGCGCGGCGGCCCGTTCCGCGGGCCGGATCCGCTCCGGTTTTTGCGCGGCGGCCCCGATCCGCTCCGGTTTTTGCGCGGCGGTCCGTTCCGCGGGCCGGATCCGCTCCGCTATTTGCGCGGTGGCTCCAATCCGCTCCGGTTTTTGCCCGGCGGCCCGTTCCGTGAGCCGCATCCGGTCCGGTTTTTGCGCGGCGGCCTCGATCCGGTCCGGTTTTTGCGCGGCGCCCCGTTCCGCGGGCTTGATCCGCTGCGGTTTTTGCGTGGCGGCCCCGACCGGTCCGGTTTTTGCGCGGCGGCCCGTTCCGCGGGCCCGATCCGCTCCGGTTTTTGCGCGGCGGCCCCGATCCGGTCCGGTTTTTGCGCGGCGGCCCGTTGCGCGGGCCGGATCCGCTCCGGTTTTTGCGCGGCGGCCCCGAGCCGGTCCGTTTTTTGCGCGGTGGCCCCTTCCGCGGTCCGGATCCGCTCCGGATTTTGCGCGGCGGCCCCGATCCGCTCAGGTTTTTGCGCGGCGGCCCGTTCCGCGGGCTGCATCCGCTCCGGTTTTTGCGCGGCGGCCCCGATCCGCTCCGGTTTTTGCGCGGAGGCCCGTTCCGCGGGCCGGATCCGCTCCGGTTTTTGCGCGGCGGCCCCGATCCGCTCCGGTTTTTGCGCGGCAGCCCGTTCCGCGGGCCGGATCCGCTCCGGTTTTTGCGCGGCGGCACCGAGCCGGTCCGTTTTTTGCACGGCGGCCCGTTCCGCGGGCCGGATCCGGTCCGGTTTTTGCGCGGCAGCCCCGATCCGCGGGCCGGATCCCGTCCGGTTTTTGCACGGCGGCCCGTTCCGCGGGCCGGATCCGCTCCGGATTTTGCACGGCGGCCCCGATCCGCTCCGGTTTTTGCGCGGCAGCCCGTTCCGCGGGCCGGATCCGCTCCGGTTTTTGCGCGGCGGTCCGTTCCGCAGGACGCATCCGCTCCGGTTTTTGCGCGGCGGCACCGATCCGGTCAGGTTTTTGCGCGGCAGCCCATTCCGCGGGCTGGATCCTGTCCGGTTTTTGCGCGGCGGCCCCGATCCGCTCCGGTTTTTGCGCGGCGGCCCGTTGCGCGGGCCGGATCCGCTCCGGTTTTTGCGCGGCGGCCCCGATCCGCTCCGGTTTTTGCACGGCGGTCCGTTCCGCGGGCCGCATCCGCTCCGGTTTTTGTGCGGCGGCCCCGATCCGGTCCGGTTTTTGCGCGGCGGCCCCGATCCTGTCCGGTTTTTGCGCGGCGGTCCGTTCCGCGGGCCGCATCCGCTCCGGTTTTTGTGCGGCGGCCCCGATCCGGTCCGGTTTTTGCGCGGCGGCCCCGATCCGCTCCGGTTTTTGCGCGGCGGCCCCCATCCGCTCCGGTTTTTGAGCGGCGGCCCGGATCCGCTCTGGTTATTGCGCGGCAGCCCGTTCCGCGCGCCAGATCCGCTCCGGTTTTTGCGCGGCGGCCCCGATCCGCTCCGGTTTTTGCGCGGCGGCCCGTTCCGTGGGCCGGATCCGCTCCGGTTTTTGCGCGGCGGCCCGTTCCGCGGGCCGGATCCGCTCCGGTTTTTGCGCGGCGGCCCCGATCCGCTCCGGTTTTTGCGCGGCGGTCCGTTCCGCGGGCCGGATCCGCTCCGCTATTTGCGCGGTGGCTCCAATCCGCTCCGGTTTTTGCGCGGCGGCCCGTTCCGTGAGCCGCATCCGGTCCGGTTTTTGCGCGGCGGCCTCGATCCGGTCCGGTTTTTGCGCGGCGGCCCGTTCCGCGGGCTTGATCCGCTCCGGTTTTTTGCGTGGCGGCCCCGACCGGTCCGGTTTTTGCACGGCGGCCCGTTCCGCGGGCCCGATCCGCTCCGGTTTTTGCGCGGCGGCCCCGATCCGGTCCGGTTTTTGCGCGGCGGCCCGTTGCGCGGGCCGGATCCGCTCCGGTTTTTGCGCGGCGGCCCCGAGCCGGTCCGGTTTTTGCACGGCGGCCCGTTCCGCGGTCCGGATCCGCTCCGGATTTTGCGCGGCGGCCCCGATCCGCTCAGGTTTTTGCGCGGCGGCCCGTTCCGCGGGCTGCATCCGCTCCGGTTTTTGCGCGGCGGCCCCGATCCGCTCCGGTTTTTGCGCGGAGGCCCGTTCCGGGGGCCGGATCCGCTCCGGTTTTTGCGCGGCGGCCCCGATCCCGTACGGTTTTTTGCGCGGCAGCCCGTTCCGCGGGCCGGATCCGCTCCGGTTTTTGCGCGGCGGCACCGAGCCGGTCCGTTTTTTGCCCGGCGGCCCGTTCCGCGGGCCGGATCCGGTCCGGTTTTTGCGCGGCAGCCCCGATCCGCGGGCCGGATCCCGTCCGGTTTTTGCACGGCGGCCCGTTCCGCGGGCCGGATCCGCTCCGGATTTTGCACGGCGGCCCCGATCCGCTCCGGTTTTTGCGCGGCAGCCCGTTCCGCGGGCCGGATCCGCTCCGGTTTTTGCGTGGCGGTCCGTTCCGCAGGACGCATCCGCTCCGGTTTTTGCGCGGCGGCCCCGATCCGCTCCGGTTTTTGCGCGGCGGCCCGTTGCGCGGGCCGGATCCGCTCCGGTTTTTGCGCGGCGGCCCCGATCCGCTCCGGTTTTTGCACGGCGGTCCGTTCCGCGGGCCGCATCCGCTCCGGTTTTTGTGCGGCGGCCCCGATCCGGTCCGGTTTTTGCGCGGCGGCCCCGATCCTGTCCGGTTTTTGCGCGGCGGTCCGTTCCGCGGGCCGCATCCGCTCCGGTTTTTGTGCGGCGGCCCCGATCCGGTCCGGTTTTTGCGCGGCGGCCCCGATCCGCTCCGGTTTTTGCGCGGCGGCCCGTTCTGCGGGCCGCATCCGCTCCGGTTTTTGCGCGGCGGCACCGAGCCGCTCCGGTTTTTGCGCGGCGGCCCGTTCCGCGGGCCGCATCCGCTCCGGTTTTTGCGCGGCGGCCCCGATCCTGTCCGGTTTTTGCGCCGCGGCCCGTTCCGTGGCCGGATTCCCTCCGGTTTTTTCGCGGCGGCCCCCATCCGCTCCGGTTTTTGAGCGGCGGCCCCTTCCGCGGGCCGGATCCGTTCCGGTTTTTGCGCGGTGGCCCCGATCCGCTCCGGTTTTTGCGCGGCGGCACCGAGCCGGTCCGGTTTTTGCGCGGCGGCCCGTTCCGCGGGCCGCATCCGCTCCGGTTTTTGCGCGGCGGCCCCTATCCGCTCCGGTTTTTGCGAGACGGCCCGTTCCGCGGGCCGGATCCGGTCCGGTTTTTGCGCGGCGGCCCCGATCCGCTCCGGTTTTTGCGCGGCGGCCCCGAGCCGGTCCGGTTTTTGCGCGGCGGCCCGTTCCGCGGGCCGCATCCGCTCCGGTTTTTGCGCGGCGGCCCCGATCCTGTCCGGTTTTTGCGCGACGGCCCGTTCCGCGGTCCGGATCCGGTCCGGTTTTTGCGCGGCGGCCCCCTTCCGCTCCGGTTTTTGCGCAGTGGCCCCGAGCCGCTCCGTTTTTTGAGCGGCGGCCCGTTCCGCGGGCCGGATCCGCTCCGGTTTTTGCGCGGTGGCCCCCATCCGCTCCGGTTTTTGAGCGGCGGCCCGTTCCGCGCGCCGGATCCGGTCCGGTTTTTGCGAGGCGGCCCCGATCTGGTCCGGTTATTGCGCGGTGGCCCCTTCCGTGGGCCGGATCCGCTCCGGATTTTGCGCGGCGGCCCCGAGCCGGTCAGGTTTTTGCACGGCGGCCCGTTCCGTGGGCCGGATCCGCTCCAGTTTTTGCGCGGCGGCACCGAGCCGCTCCGGTTTTTGCGCGGCGGCCCGTTCCGCGGGCCGCATCCGCTCCGGTTTTTGCACGGCGGCCCCGAGCCGGTCCGGTTTTTGCGCGGCAGCCCGTTCCGCGGGCCGGATCCGCTCCGGGTTTTGCGCGGCGGCCCCGATCCGGTCCGTTTTTTGCGCGGCGGCCCGTTCCGCGGGCCGGTTCCACTCCGGTTTTTGCGCGGCGGCCCCGATCCGGTCCGGTTTTTGCGCGGCGGCCCGTTCCGCGGGCCGGATCCGCTCCGGTTTTTGCGCGGCGGCCCCGATCCGCTCCGGTTTTTGCGCGGCGGCCCGTTCCGCGGGCCGGATCCGCTCCGTTTTTTGCGCGGCAGCCCCGATCCGGTCCGGTTTTTGCGCGGCGGCCCGTTCCGCGGGCCGGATCCGCTCCGGTTTTTGCGCGGCGGCACCGATCCGGTCCGGTTTTTGCGCGGCGCCACGTTCCGCGGGCCGGATCCACTCCGTTTTTTGCGCGGCGGCACCGAGCCGGTCCGGTTTTTGCGCGGCGGCCCGTTCCGCGGGCCGCATCCGCTCCGTTTTTTGCGCGGCGGCCCCGATCCGGTCCGGTTTTGGCGCGGCAGCCCGTTCCGCGGGCCGGATCCGCTCCGGTTTTTGCGCGGCGGTCCGTTCCGTGGGCCGCATCCGCTCCGGTTTTTGCGCGGCGGCCCCGATCCGCTCCGGTTTTTGCGCGGCGGCCCATTCCGCGGGCCGGATCCGCTCCGGTTTTTGCGCGGCGGCCCCGATCCGGTCCGGTTTTTGCGCGGCGGCCCGTTGCGCGGGCCGCATCCGCTCCGGGTTTTGCGCGGCGGCCCCCATCCGCTCCGGTTTTTGCGCGGCGGTCCGTTCCGCGGGCCGCAACTCTCCGGCTTTTGTGCGGCGGCCCCGACCGGTCCGGTTTATGCGCGGCGGCCTCGATCCTGTCCGGTTTTTGCGCGGCGGCCCCGATCCGCTCCGGTTTTTGCGCGGCGGCCCGTTCTGCGGGCAGCATCCGCTCCGGTTTTTGCGCGGCGGCACCGAGCCGGTCCGGTTTTTGCGCGGCGGCCCGTTCCGCGGGCCGCATCCGCTCCGGTTTTTGCGTGGCGGCCCCGATCCAGTCCGGTTTTTGCGCGACGGCCCGTTCCGCGGGCTCCAATCCGCTCCGGTTTTTGCGCGGCGGCCCCCATCCGCTCCGGTTTTTGAGCGGCGGCCCGTTCGGCGGGCCGGATCCGCTCCGGTTTTTGCACGGTGGCCCCGGTCCGCTCCGGTTTTTGCGCGGCGGCACCGAGCCGCTCCGGTTTTTGCGCGGCGGCCCGTTCCGCGGGCCGGATCCGCTCCGGTTTTTGCGCGGCGGCCCCGAGCCGGTCCGGTTTTTGCGCGGCGGCCCGTTCCGCGGGCCGGATCCGCTCCGGTTTTTGCGCGGCGGCCCCCATCCGCTCCGGTTTTTGAGCGGCGGCCCGGATCCGCTCTGGTTATTGCGCGGCAGCCCGTTCCGCGCGCCGGATCCGGTCCGGTTTTTGCGCGGCGGCCCCGATCCGCTCCGCTTTTTGCGCGGCGGCCCGTTCCGCGGGCCGGATCCGCTCCGGTTTTTGCGCGGCGGCCCCGATCCGCGGGCCGGATCCGCTCCGGTTTTTGCGCGGCGGCCCCGATCCGCTCCGGTTTTTGCGCGGCGGCCCGTTCCGCGGGCCGGATCCGCTCCGCTTTTTGCGCGGTGGCCCCGATCCTGTCCGGTTTTTGACCGGCGGCCCGTTCCGCGGTCCGCATCCGGTCCGGTTTTTGCGCGGCAGCCCCGATCCGCGGGCCGGATCCCGTCCGGTTTTTGCACGGCGGCCCGTTCCGCGGGCCGGATCCGCTCCGGATTTTGCACGGCGGCCCCCATCCGCTCCGGTTTTTGCGCGGCAGCCCGTTCCGCGGGCCGGATCCGCTCCGGTTTTTGCGCGGCAGCCCGTTCCGCAGGACGCATCCGCTCCGGTTTTTGCGCGGCGGCACCGATCCGGTCAGGTTTTTGCGCGGCAGCCCATTCCGCGGGCCGGATCCGGTCCGGTTTTTGCGTGGCGGCCCTGATCCGCTCCGGTTTTTGCGCGGCGGTCCGTTCCGCGGGCCGCATCCGCTCCGGTTTTTGTGCGGCGGCCTCGATCCGGTCCGGTTTTTGCGCGGCGGCCCCGATCCTGACCGGTTTTTGCGCGGCGGCCCCGATCCGCTCCGGTTTTTGCGCGGCGGCCCGTTCTGCGGGCCGCATCCGCTCCGGTTTTTGCGCGGCGGCACCGAGCCGCTCCGGTTTTTGCTCGGCGGCCCGTTCCCCGGGCCGCATCCGCTCCGGTTTTTGCGCGGCGGCCCCGATCCTGTCCGGTTTTTGCGCCGTGGCCCGTTCCGCGGGCCGCATCCGGTCCGGTTTTTGCGCGGCAGCCCCCATCCGCTCCGGTTTTTGAGCGGCGGCCCGTTCCGCGGGCCGGATCCGCTCCGGTTTTTGCGCGGTGGCCCCGATCCGCTCCGGTTTTTGCGCGGCGGCACCGAGCCGGTCCGGTTTTTGCGCGGCGGCCCGTTCCGCGGGCCGCATCCGCTCCGGTTTTTGCGCAGCGGCGCCGATCCTGTCCGGTTTTTGCGCGACGGCCCGTTCCGCGGTCCGGATCCGGTCCGGTTTTTGCGCGGCGGCCCCCTTCCGCTCCGGTTTTTGCGCAGCGGCCCCCATTCGCTCCGGTTTTTGAGCGGCGGCCCGTTCCGCGGGCCGGATCCGCTCTGGTTTTTGCGCGGCGGCCCCGATCCGGTCCGGTTTTTGCGCGGCGGCCCGTTCCGCGGGCCGCATCCGCTCCGGTTTTTGCACGGCGGCCCCGAGCCGGTCCGGTTTTTGCGCGTCAGCCCGTTCCGCGGGCTGGATCCGGTCCGGGTTTTGCGCGGAGGCCCCGATCCGGTCCGTTTTTTGCGCGGCGGCCCGTTCCGCGGGCCGGTTCCACTCCGGTTTTTGCGCGGCGGCCCCGATCCGGTCCAGTTTTTGCGCGGCGGCCCGTTCCGCGGGCAGCATCCGCTCCGGTTTTTGCGCGGCGGCCCCGATCCGCTCCGGTTTTTGCGCGGCGGCCCGTTCCGCGGGCCGCATCCGCTCCGTTTTTTGCGCGGCGGCCCCGATCCGGTCCGGTTTTTGCGCGGCGGCCCGTTCCGCGGGCCGGATCCGCTCCGGTTTTTGCGCGGCGGCACCGATCCGGTCCGGTTTTTGCGCGGCGCCACGTTCCGCGGGCCGGATCCACTCCGTTTTTTGCGCGGCGGCACCGAGCCGGTCCGGTTTTTGCGCGGCGGCCCGTTCCGCGGGCCGCATCCGCTCCGGTTTTTGCGCGGCGGCCCCGATCCGGTCCGGTTTTTGCGCGGCAGCCCGTTCAGCGGGCCGGATCCGCTCCGGTTTTTGCGCGGCGGTCCGTTCCGCAGGACGGATCCGCTCCGGTTTTTGCGCGGCGGCACCGATCCGGTCAGGTTTTTGCGCGGCAGCCCATTCCGCGGGCCGGATCCGGTCCGGTTTTTGCGTGGCGGCCCTGATCCGCTCCGGTTTTTGCGCGGCGGTCCGTTCCGCGGGCCGCATCCGCTCCGGTTTTTGTGCGGCGGCCTCGATCCGGTCCGGTTTTTGCGCGGCGGCCCCGATCCTGACCGGTTTTTGCGCGGCGGCCCCGATCCGGTCCGGTTTTTGCGCGGCGGCCCGTTCTGCGGGCCGCATCCGCTCCGGTTTTTGCGCGGCGGCACCGATCCGCTCCGGTTTTTGCGCGGCGGTCCGTTCCGCGGGCCGCATCCGCTCCGGTTTTTGCGCGGCGGCCCCGATCCTGTCCGGTTTTTGCGCCGCGGCCCGTTCCGCGGGCCGCATCCGGTCCGGTTTTTGCGCGGCGGCCCCCATCCGCTCCGGTTTTTGAGCGGCGGCCCGTTCCGCGGGCCGGATCCGCTCCGGTTTTTGCGCGGTGGCCCCGATCCGCTCCGGTTTTTGCGCGGCGGCACCGAGCCGGTCCGGTTTTTGCGCGGCGGCCCGTTCCGCGGGCCGCATCCGCTCCGGTTTTTGCGCAGCGGCGCCGATCCTGTCCGGTTTTTGCGCGACGGCCCGTTCCGCGGTCCGGATCCGGTCCGGTTTTTGCGCGGCGGCTCCCTTCCGCTCCGGTTTTTGCGCAGCGGCCCCCATTCGCTCCGGTTTTTGAGCGGCGGCCCGTTCCGCGGGCCGGATCCGCTCTGGTTTTTGCGCGGCGGCCCCGATCCGGTCCGGTTTTTGCGCGGCGGCCCGTTCCGCGGGCCGCATCCGCTCCGGTTTTTGCACGGCGGCCCCGATCCGGTCCGGTTTTTGCGCGTCACCCGTTCCGCGGGCTGGATCCAGTCCGGGTTTTGCGCGGCGGCCCCGATCCGGTCCGTTTTTTGCGCGGCGGCCCGTTCCGCGGGCCGGTTCCACTCCGGTTTTTGCGCGGCGGCCCCGATCCAGTCCAGTTTTTGCGCGGCGGCCCGTTCCGCGGGCCGGATCCGCTCCGGTTTTTGCGCGGCGGCCCCGATCCGCTCCGGTTTTTGCGCGGCGGCCCGTTCCGCGGGCCGGATCCGCTCCGTTTTTTGCGCGGCGGCCCCGATCCGGTCCGGTTTTTGCGCGGCGGCCCGTTCCGCGGGCCGGATCCGCTCCGGTTTTTGCGCGGCGGCACCGATCCGGTCCGGTTTTTGCGCGGCGCCACGTTCCGCGGGCCGGATCCGCTCCGTTTTTTGCGCGGCGGCACCGAGCCGGTCCGGTTTTTGCGCGGCGGCCCGTTCCGCGGGCCGCATCCGCTCCGGTTTTTGCGCGGCGGCCCCGATCCGGTCCGGTTTTTGCGCGGCGGCCCGTTCCGCGGGCCGGATCCGCTCCGGTTTTTGCGCGGTGGCCCCGATCCTGTCCGGTTTTTGACCGGCGGCCCGTTCCGCGGGCCGGATCCCGTCCGGTTTTTGCACGGCGGCCCGTTCCGCGGGCCGGATCCGCTCCGGATTTTGCACGGCGGCCCCCATCCGCTCCGGTTTTTGCGCGGCAGCCCGTTCCGCGGGCCGGATCCGCTCCGGTTTTTGCGCGGCGCCCCGTTCCGCAGGACGCATCCGCTCCGGTTTTTGCGCGGCGGCACCGATCCGCTCCGGTTTTTGCGCGGCAGCCCATTCCGCGGGCCGGATCCAGTCCGGTTTTTGCGCGGCGGCCCTGATCCGCTCCGGTTTTTGCGCGGCGGTCCGTTCCGCGGGCCGCATCCGCTCCGGTTTTTGTGCGGCGGCCTCGATCCGGTCCGGTTTTTGCGCGGCGGCCCCGATCCTGTCCGGTTGTTGCGCGGCGGCCCCGATCCGCTCCGGTTTTTGCGCGGCGGCCCGTTCTGCGGGCCGGATCCGCTCCGGTTTTTGCGCGGCGGAACCGAGCCGCTCCGGTTTTTGCGCGGCGGCCCGTTCCGCGGGCCGCATCCGCTCCGGTTTTTGCGCGGCGGCCCCGATCCTGTCCGGTTTTTGCGCCGCGGCCCGTTCCGCGGGCCGCATCCGGTCCGGTTTTTGCGCGGCTGCCCCCATCCGCTCCGGTTTTTGAGCGGCGGCCCGTTCCGCGGGCCGGATCCGCTCCGGTTTTTGCGCGGTGGCCCCGATCCGCTCCGGTTTTTGCGCGGCGGCACCGATCCGGTCAGGTTTTTGCGCGGCGGCCCGTTCCGCGGGCCGCATCCGCTCCAGCGGCCCCGATCCTGTCCGGTTTTTGCGCGACGGCCCGTTCCGCGGTCCGGATCCGGTCCGGTTTTTGCGCGGCGGCCCCCTTCGCTCCGGTTTTTGCGCAGCGGCCCCCATTCGCTCCGGTTTTTGAGCGGCGGCCCGTTCCGCGGGCCGGATCGGCTCTGGTTTTTGCGTGGGCGGCCCCGATCCGGTCCGGTTTTTGCACGGCGGCCCGTTCCGCGGGCCGCATCCGCTCCGGTTTTTGCACGGCGGCCCCGAGCCGGTCCGGTTTTTTGCGCGTCAGCCCGTTCCGCGGGCTGGATCCGGTCCGGGTTTTTGCGCGGCGGCCCCGATCCGGTCCGTTTTTTGCGCGGCGGCCCGTTCCGCGGGCCGGTTCCACTCCGGTTTTTGCGCGGCGGCCCCGATCCGGTCGGTTTTTGCGCGGCAGCCCGTTCCGCGGGCCGGATCCGCTCCGGTTTTTGCGCGGCGGCCCCGATCCGCTCCGGGTTTTTGCGCGGCGGCCCGTTCCGCGGGCCGGATCCGCTCCGTTTTTTGCGCGGCGGCCCCGATCCGGTCCGGTTTTTGCGCGGCGGCCCGTTCCACGGGCCGGATCCGCTCCGGTTTTTGCGCGGCGGCCCCGAGCGGTCATGTTTTTGCGCGGCGCCACGTTCCGCGGGCCGCATCCTGTCCGGTTTTTGCGCGGCGGCACCGAGCCGGTCCGGTTTTTGCGCGGCAGCCCGTTCCGCGGGCCGCATCCGCTCCGGTTTTTGCGCGGCGGCCCCGATCCGGTCCGGTTTTTGCGTGGCGGCCCGTTCCGCGGGCCGGATCCGCTCCGGTTTTTGCGCGGCGGGCCCCCATCCTGTCCGGTTTTTGCGCGACGGCCCGTTCGGGGGCCGCATCCGCTCCGGATTTTGAACGGGCGGCCCCGAGCCGGTCCGGTTTTTGCGCGGCAGCCCGTTCCGCGGGCCGGATCCGCTCCGGTTTTTGCGCGGCGGTCCGTTCCGCAGGACGCATCCGCTCCGGTTTTTGCGCGGGCGGCACCGATCCGCTCCGGTTTTTTGCGCGGCAGCCCATTCCGCGGGCCGGATCCAGTCCGGTTTTTGCGCGGCGGGCCCGATCCGGTCCGGTTTTTGCGCGAGGCCGGCCCGTTGCGCGGCCGGATCCGCTCCGGTTTTTGCGCGGCGGCCCCCATCCGCTCCGGTTTTTGCGCGGCGGTCCGTTCCGCGGGCCGCAACTCTCCGGCTTTTGTGCGGCGGCCCCGATCCGGTCCGGTTTTTGCGCGGCGGCCCCGATCCTGTCCGGTTTTTGCGCGGCGGCCCCCATCCGCTCCGGTTTTTGCACGGCGGCCCGTTCTGCGGGCCGCATCCGCTCCGGTTTTTGCGCGGCGGCACCGAGCCGGTCCGGTTTTTTGCGCGGCGGCCCGTTCCGCGGGCCGCATCCGCTCCGGTTTTTGCGTGGCGGCCCGATCCTGTCCGGTTTTTGCGCGACGGCCCGTTCCGCGGTCCGGATCCGCTCCGGTTTTTGCGCGGCGGCCCCATCCGCTCCTGGTTTTTGAGCGGCGGCCCATTCGGTGGGCCGGATCCGCTCCGGTTTTTGCGCGGTGGCCTCGGTCCGCTCCGGTTTTTGCGTGGCGGCACCGAGCCGCTCCGGTTTTTGCGCGGCGGCCCGTTCCGCGGGCCGCATCCGCTCCGGTTTTTGCGCTGGCGGCCCCGATCTCGGTCCGGTTTTTGCGCGGCGGCCCGTTCCGCGGGCCGGATCCGCTCCGGTTTTTGCGCGGCGGCCCCCATCCGCTCCGGTTTTTGAGCGGCGGCCCGGATCCGCTCTGGTTATTGCGCGGCAGCCCGTTCCGCGCGCCGGATCCGCTCCGGTTTTTGCGCTGGTGGCCCCGATCCGCTCCGGTTTTTTGCGCGGCGGCCCGTTCCAGCGGGCCGCATCCGCTCCGGTTTTTGCGCGGCGGCCCGTTCCGCGGGCCGGATCCGCTCCGGTTTTTTGCGCGGCGGCCCCGATCCGCTCCGGTTTTTGCGCGGCGGCCCGTCTGCGGGCCGGATCCGCTCCGCTTTTTGCGCAGTGGCTCCAATCCGCTCCGGTATTTTCCCGGCGGCAGCCCGTTCCGTGAGCCGCATCCGGTCCGGTTTTTGCGCGGCGGCCCCGAGCCGGTCCGGTTTTTGCGCGGCGCCCCGTTCCGCGGGCCGGATCCGCTCCGGTTTTTGCGTGGCTGCCCCGACCGGTCCGGTTTTTGCGCGGCGGCCCCGATCCGCTCCGGTTTTTGCGCAGCGGCCCGTTGTGCGGGCCGGATCCGGTCCGGTTTTTGCGCGGCGGCCCCGAGCCGGTCCGTTTTTTGCATGGCGGCCCGTTCCGCGGGCCGCATCCGCTCCGGATTTTGCGCGGCGGCCCCGATCCGGTCAGGTTTTTGCGCGGCGGCCCGTTCCGCGGGCCGGATCCGCTCCGGTTTTTGCGCGGCGGCCCCGATCCGGTCCGGTTTTTGCGCGGCGGTCCGTTCCGCGGGCCGCATCCGCTCCGGTTTTTGCGCGGCGGCCCCGATCCGCTCCGGTTTTTGCGCGGCGGCCCGTTCCGCGGGCCGCATCCGCTCCGTTTTTTGCGCGGCGGCCCCGATCCGGTCCGGTTTTTGCGCGGCGGCCCGTTCCGCGGGCCGGATCCGCTCCGGTTTTTGCGCGGCAGCCCCGATCCGCGGGCCGGATCCTGTCCGGTTTTTGCACGGCGGCCCGTTCCGCAGGACGCATCCGCTCCGGTTTTTGCGCGGCGGCACCGATCCGCTCCGGTTTTTGCGCGGCAGCCCATTCCGCGGGCCGGATCCGCTCCGGTTTTTGCGCGGCGGCCCCGATCCGCTCCGGTTTTTGCGCGGCGGCCACGATCCGGTCCGGTTTTTGCGCGGCGGCCCCGATCCTGTTCGGTTTTTGCGCGGCGGCCCCGATCCGCTCCGGTTTTTGCGCGGCGGCCGGTTCTGCGGGCCGCATCCGCTCCGGTTTTTGCACGGCGGCCCCGATCCGCTCCGGTTTTTGCGCGGCAGCCCGTTCCGCGGGCCGGATCCGCTCCGGTTTTTGCGTGGCGGTCCGTTCCGCAGGACGCATCCGCTCCGGTTTTTGCGCGGCGGCCCCGATCCGCTCCGGTTTTTGCGCGGCGGCCCGTTGCGCGGGCCGGATCCGCTCCGGTTTTTGCGCGGCGGCCCCGATCCGCTCCGGTTTTTGCACGGCGGTCCGTTCCGCGGGCCGCATCCGCTCCGGTTTTTGTGCGGCGGCCCCGATCCGGTCCGGTTTTTGCGCGGCGGCCCCGATCCTGTCCGGTTTTTGCGCGGCGGTCCGTTCCGCGGGCCGCATCCGCTCCGGTTTTTGTGCGGCGGCCCCGATCCGGTCCGGTTTTTGCGCGGCGGCCCCGATCCGCTCCGGTTTTTGCGCGGCGGCCCGTTCTGCGGGCCGCATCCGCTCCGGTTTTTGCGCGGCGGCACCGAGCCGCTCCGGTTTTTGCGCGGCGGCCCGTTCCGCGGGCCGCATCCGCTCCGGTTTTTGCGCGGCGGCCCCGATCCTGTCCGGTTTTTGCGCCGCGGCCCGTTCCGTGGCCGGATTCCCTCCGGTTTTTTCGCGGCGGCCCCCATCCGCTCCGGTTTTTGAGCGGCGGCCCCTTCCGCGGGCCGGATCCGTTCCGGTTTTTGCGCGGTGGCCCCGATCCGCTCCGGTTTTTGCGCGGCGGCACCGAGCCGGTCCGGTTTTTGCGCGGCGGCCCGTTCCGCGGGCCGCATCCGCTCCGGTTTTTGCGCGGCGGCCCCTATCCGCTCCGGTTTTTGCGAGACGGCCCGTTCCGCGGGCCGGATCCGGTCCGGTTTTTGCGCGGCGGCCCCGATCCGCTCCGGTTTTTGCGCGGCGGCCCCGAGCCGGTCCGGTTTTTGCGCGGCGGCCCGTTCCGCGGGCCGCATCCGCTCCGGTTTTTGCGCGGCGGCCCCGATCCTGTCCGGTTTTTGCGCGACGGCCCGTTCCGCGGTCCGGATCCGGTCCGGTTTTTGCGCGGCGGCCCCCTTCCGCTCCGGTTTTTGCGCAGTGGCCCCGAGCCGCTCCGTTTTTTGAGCGGCGGCCCGTTCCGCGGGCCGGATCCGCTCCGGTTTTTGCGCGGTGGCCCCCATCCGCTCCGGTTTTTGAGCGGCGGCCCGTTCCGCGCGCCGGATCCGGTCCGGTTTTTGCGAGGCGGCCCCGATCTGGTCCGGTTATTGCGCGGTGGCCCCTTCCGTGGGCCGGATCCGCTCCGGATTTTGCGCGGCGGCCCCGAGCCGGTCAGGTTTTTGCACGGCGGCCCGTTCCGTGGGCCGGATCCGCTCCAGTTTTTGCGCGGCGGCACCGAGCCGCTCCGGTTTTTGCGCGGCGGCCCGTTCCGCGGGCCGCATCCGCTCCGGTTTTTGCACGGCGGCCCCGAGCCGGTCCGGTTTTTGCGCGGCAGCCCGTTCCGCGGGCCGGATCCGCTCCGGGTTTTGCGCGGCGGCCCCGATCCGGTCCGTTTTTTGCGCGGCGGCCCGTTCCGCGGGCCGGTTCCACTCCGGTTTTTGCGCGGCGGCCCCGATCCGGTCCGGTTTTTGCGCGGCGGCCCGTTCCGCGGGCCGGATCCGCTCCGGTTTTTGCGCGGCGGCCCCGATCCGCTCCGGTTTTTGCGCGGCGGCCCGTTCCGCGGGCCGGATCCGCTCCGTTTTTTGCGCGGCAGCCCCGATCCGGTCCGGTTTTTGCGCGGCGGCCCGTTCCGCGGGCCGGATCCGCTCCGGTTTTTGCGCGGCGGCACCGATCCGGTCCGGTTTTTGCGCGGCGCCACGTTCCGCGGGCCGGATCCACTCCGTTTTTTGCGCGGCGGCACCGAGCCGGTCCGGTTTTTGCGCGGCGGCCCGTTCCGCGGGCCGCATCCGCTCCGTTTTTTGCGCGGCGGCCCCGATCCGGTCCGGTTTTGGCGCGGCAGCCCGTTCCGCGGGCCGGATCCGCTCCGGTTTTTGCGCGGCGGTCCGTTCCGTGGGCCGCATCCGCTCCGGTTTTTGCGCGGCGGCCCCGATCCGCTCCGGTTTTTGCGCGGCGGCCCATTCCGCGGGCCGGATCCGCTCCGGTTTTTGCGCGGCGGCCCCGATCCGGTCCGGTTTTTGCGCGGCGGCCCGTTGCGCGGGCCGCATCCGCTCCGGGTTTTGCGCGGCGGCCCCCATCCGCTCCGGTTTTTGCGCGGCGGTCCGTTCCGCGGGCCGCAACTCTCCGGCTTTTGTGCGGCGGCCCCGACCGGTCCGGTTTATGCGCGGCGGCCTCGATCCTGTCCGGTTTTTGCGCGGCGGCCCCGATCCGCTCCGGTTTTTGCGCGGCGGCCCGTTCTGCGGGCAGCATCCGCTCCGGTTTTTGCGCGGCGGCACCGAGCCGGTCCGGTTTTTGCGCGGCGGCCCGTTCCGCGGGCCGCATCCGCTCCGGTTTTTGCGTGGCGGCCCCGATCCAGTCCGGTTTTTGCGCGACGGCCCGTTCCGCGGGCTCCAATCCGCTCCGGTTTTTGCGCGGCGGCCCCCATCCGCTCCGGTTTTTGAGCGGCGGCCCGTTCGGCGGGCCGGATCCGCTCCGGTTTTTGCACGGTGGCCCCGGTCCGCTCCGGTTTTTGCGCGGCGGCACCGAGCCGCTCCGGTTTTTGCGCGGCGGCCCGTTCCGCGGGCCGGATCCGCTCCGGTTTTTGCGCGGCGGCCCCGAGCCGGTCCGGTTTTTGCGCGGCGGCCCGTTCCGCGGGCCGGATCCGCTCCGGTTTTTGCGCGGCGGCCCCCATCCGCTCCGGTTTTTGAGCGGCGGCCCGGATCCGCTCTGGTTATTGCGCGGCAGCCCGTTCCGCGCGCCGGATCCGGTCCGGTTTTTGCGCGGCGGCCCCGATCCGCTCCGCTTTTTGCGCGGCGGCCCGTTCCGCGGGCCGGATCCGCTCCGGTTTTTGCGCGGCGGCCCCGATCCGCGGGCCGGATCCGCTCCGGTTTTTGCGCGGCGGCCCCGATCCGCTCCGGTTTTTGCGCGGCGGCCCGTTCCGCGGGCCGGATCCGCTCCGCTTTTTGCGCGGTGGCCCCGATCCTGTCCGGTTTTTGACCGGCGGCCCGTTCCGCGGTCCGCATCCGGTCCGGTTTTTGCGCGGCAGCCCCGATCCGCGGGCCGGATCCCGTCCGGTTTTTGCACGGCGGCCCGTTCCGCGGGCCGGATCCGCTCCGGATTTTGCACGGCGGCCCCCATCCGCTCCGGTTTTTGCGCGGCAGCCCGTTCCGCGGGCCGGATCCGCTCCGGTTTTTGCGCGGCAGCCCGTTCCGCAGGACGCATCCGCTCCGGTTTTTGCGCGGCGGCACCGATCCGGTCAGGTTTTTGCGCGGCAGCCCATTCCGCGGGCCGGATCCGGTCCGGTTTTTGCGTGGCGGCCCTGATCCGCTCCGGTTTTTGCGCGGCGGTCCGTTCCGCGGGCCGCATCCGCTCCGGTTTTTGTGCGGCGGCCTCGATCCGGTCCGGTTTTTGCGCGGCGGCCCCGATCCTGACCGGTTTTTGCGCGGCGGCCCCGATCCGCTCCGGTTTTTGCGCGGCGGCCCGTTCTGCGGGCCGCATCCGCTCCGGTTTTTGCGCGGCGGCACCGAGCCGCTCCGGTTTTTGCTCGGCGGCCCGTTCCCCGGGCCGCATCCGCTCCGGTTTTTGCGCGGCGGCCCCGATCCTGTCCGGTTTTTGCGCCGTGGCCCGTTCCGCGGGCCGCATCCGGTCCGGTTTTTGCGCGGCAGCCCCCATCCGCTCCGGTTTTTGAGCGGCGGCCCGTTCCGCGGGCCGGATCCGCTCCGGTTTTTGCGCGGTGGCCCCGATCCGCTCCGGTTTTTGCGCGGCGGCACCGAGCCGGTCCGGTTTTTGCGCGGCGGCCCGTTCCGCGGGCCGCATCCGCTCCGGTTTTTGCGCAGCGGCGCCGATCCTGTCCGGTTTTTGCGCGACGGCCCGTTCCGCGGTCCGGATCCGGTCCGGTTTTTGCGCGGCGGCCCCCTTCCGCTCCGGTTTTTGCGCAGCGGCCCCCATTCGCTCCGGTTTTTGAGCGGCGGCCCGTTCCGCGGGCCGGATCCGCTCTGGTTTTTGCGCGGCGGCCCCGATCCGGTCCGGTTTTTGCGCGGCGGCCCGTTCCGCGGGCCGCATCCGCTCCGGTTTTTGCACGGCGGCCCCGAGCCGGTCCGGTTTTTGCGCGTCAGCCCGTTCCGCGGGCTGGATCCGGTCCGGGTTTTGCGCGGAGGCCCCGATCCGGTCCGTTTTTTGCGCGGCGGCCCGTTCCGCGGGCCGGTTCCACTCCGGTTTTTGCGCGGCGGCCCCGATCCGGTCCAGTTTTTGCGCGGCGGCCCGTTCCGCGGGCAGCATCCGCTCCGGTTTTTGCGCGGCGGCCCCGATCCGCTCCGGTTTTTGCGCGGCGGCCCGTTCCGCGGGCCGCATCCGCTCCGTTTTTTGCGCGGCGGCCCCGATCCGGTCCGGTTTTTGCGCGGCGGCCCGTTCCGCGGGCCGGATCCGCTCCGGTTTTTGCGCGGCGGCACCGATCCGGTCCGGTTTTTGCGCGGCGCCACGTTCCGCGGGCCGGATCCACTCCGTTTTTTGCGCGGCGGCACCGAGCCGGTCCGGTTTTTGCGCGGCGGCCCGTTCCGCGGGCCGCATCCGCTCCGGTTTTTGCGCGGCGGCCCCGATCCGGTCCGGTTTTTGCGCGGCAGCCCGTTCAGCGGGCCGGATCCGCTCCGGTTTTTGCGCGGCGGTCCGTTCCGCAGGACGGATCCGCTCCGGTTTTTGCGCGGCGGCACCGATCCGGTCAGGTTTTTGCGCGGCAGCCCATTCCGCGGGCCGGATCCGGTCCGGTTTTTGCGTGGCGGCCCTGATCCGCTCCGGTTTTTGCGCGGCGGTCCGTTCCGCGGGCCGCATCCGCTCCGGTTTTTGTGCGGCGGCCTCGATCCGGTCCGGTTTTTGCGCGGCGGCCCCGATCCTGACCGGTTTTTGCGCGGCGGCCCCGATCCGGTCCGGTTTTTGCGCGGCGGCCCGTTCTGCGGGCCGCATCCGCTCCGGTTTTTGCGCGGCGGCACCGATCCGCTCCGGTTTTTGCGCGGCGGTCCGTTCCGCGGGCCGCATCCGCTCCGGTTTTTGCGCGGCGGCCCCGATCCTGTCCGGTTTTTGCGCCGCGGCCCGTTCCGCGGGCCGCATCCGGTCCGGTTTTTGCGCGGCGGCCCCCATCCGCTCCGGTTTTTGAGCGGCGGCCCGTTCCGCGGGCCGGATCCGCTCCGGTTTTTGCGCGGTGGCCCCGATCCGCTCCGGTTTTTGCGCGGCGGCACCGAGCCGGTCCGGTTTTTGCGCGGCGGCCCGTTCCGCGGGCCGCATCCGCTCCGGTTTTTGCGCAGCGGCGCCGATCCTGTCCGGTTTTTGCGCGACGGCCCGTTCCGCGGTCCGGATCCGGTCCGGTTTTTGCGCGGCGGCTCCCTTCCGCTCCGGTTTTTGCGCAGCGGCCCCCATTCGCTCCGGTTTTTGAGCGGCGGCCCGTTCCGCGGGCCGGATCCGCTCTGGTTTTTGCGCGGCGGCCCCGATCCGGTCCGGTTTTTGCGCGGCGGCCCGTTCCGCGGGCCGCATCCGCTCCGGTTTTTGCACGGCGGCCCCGATCCGGTCCGGTTTTTGCGCGTCACCCGTTCCGCGGGCTGGATCCAGTCCGGGTTTTGCGCGGCGGCCCCGATCCGGTCCGTTTTTTGCGCGGCGGCCCGTTCCGCGGGCCGGTTCCACTCCGGTTTTTGCGCGGCGGCCCCGATCCAGTCCAGTTTTTGCGCGGCGGCCCGTTCCGCGGGCCGGATCCGCTCCGGTTTTTGCGCGGCGGCCCCGATCCGCTCCGGTTTTTGCGCGGCGGCCCGTTCCGCGGGCCGGATCCGCTCCGTTTTTTGCGCGGCGGCCCCGATCCGGTCCGGTTTTTGCGCGGCGGCCCGTTCCGCGGGCCGGATCCGCTCCGGTTTTTGCGCGGCGGCACCGATCCGGTCCGGTTTTTGCGCGGCGCCACGTTCCGCGGGCCGGATCCGCTCCGTTTTTTGCGCGGCGGCACCGAGCCGGTCCGGTTTTTGCGCGGCGGCCCGTTCCGCGGGCCGCATCCGCTCCGGTTTTTGCGCGGCGGCCCCGATCCGGTCCGGTTTTTGCGCGGCGGCCCGTTCCGCGGGCCGGATCCGCTCCGGTTTTTGCGCGGTGGCCCCGATCCTGTCCGGTTTTTGACCGGCGGCCCGTTCCGCGGGCCGGATCCCGTCCGGTTTTTGCACGGCGGCCCGTTCCGCGGGCCGGATCCGCTCCGGATTTTGCACGGCGGCCCCCATCCGCTCCGGTTTTTGCGCGGCAGCCCGTTCCGCGGGCCGGATCCGCTCCGGTTTTTGCGCGGCGCCCCGTTCCGCAGGACGCATCCGCTCCGGTTTTTGCGCGGCGGCACCGATCCGCTCCGGTTTTTGCGCGGCAGCCCATTCCGCGGGCCGGATCCAGTCCGGTTTTTGCGCGGCGGCCCTGATCCGCTCCGGTTTTTGCGCGGCGGTCCGTTCCGCGGGCCGCATCCGCTCCGGTTTTTGTGCGGCGGCCTCGATCCGGTCCGGTTTTTGCGCGGCGGCCCCGATCCTGTCCGGTTGTTGCGCGGCGGCCCCGATCCGCTCCGGTTTTTGCGCGGCGGCCCGTTCTGCGGGCCGGATCCGCTCCGGTTTTTGCGCGGCGGAACCGAGCCGCTCCGGTTTTTGCGCGGCGGCCCGTTCCGCGGGCCGCATCCGCTCCGGTTTTTGCGCGGCGGCCCCGATCCTGTCCGGTTTTTGCGCCGCGGCCCGTTCCGCGGGCCGCATCCGGTCCGGTTTTTGCGCGGCTGCCCCCATCCGCTCCGGTTTTTGAGCGGCGGCCCGTTCCGCGGGCCGGATCCGCTCCGGTTTTTGCGCGGTGGCCCCGATCCGCTCCGGTTTTTGCGCGGCGGCACCGATCCGGTCAGGTTTTTGCGCGGCGGCCCGTTCCGCGGGCCGCATCCGCTCCGGTTTTTGCGCAGCGGCCCCGATCCTGTCCGGTTTTTGCGCGACGGCCCGTTCCGCGGTCCGGATCCGGTCCGGTTTTTGCGCGGCGGCCCCCTTCCGCTCCGGTTTTTGCGCAGCGGCCCCCATTCGCTCCGGTTTTTGAGCGGCGGCCCGTTCCGCGGGCCGGATCGGCTCTGGTTTTTGCGTGGCGGCCCCGATCCGGTCCGGTTTTTGCACGGCGGCCCGTTCCGCGGGCCGCATCCGCTCCGGTTTTTGCACGGCGGCCCCGAGCCGGTCCGGTTTTTGCGCGTCAGCCCGTTCCGCGGGCTGGATCCGGTCCGGGTTTTGCGCGGCGGCCCCGATCCGGTCCGTTTTTTGCGCGGCGGCCCGTTCCGCGGGCCGGTTCCACTCCGGTTTTTGCGCGGCGGCCCCGATCCGGTCCGGTTTTTGCGCGGCAGCCCGTTCCGCGGGCCGGATCCGCTCCGGTTTTTGCGCGGCGGCCCCGATCCGCTCCGGTTTTTGCGCGGCGGCCCGTTCCGCGGGCCGGATCCGCTCCGTTTTTTGCGCGGCGGCCCCGATCCGGTCCGGTTTTTGCGCGGCGGCCCGTTCCACGGGCCGGATCCGCTCCGGTTTTTGCGCGGCGGCCCCGAGCCGGTCATGTTTTTGCGCGGCGCCACGTTCCGCGGGCCGCATCCGCTCCGGTTTTTGCGCGGCGGCACCGATCCGCTCCGGTTTTTGCGCGGCAGCCCATTCCGCGGGCCGGATCCAGTCCGGTTTTTGCGCGGCGGGCCCGATCCGGTCCGGTTTTTGCGCGGCGGCCCGTTGCGCGGGCCGGATCCGCTCCGGTTTTTGCGCGGCGGCCCCCATCCGCTCCGGTTTTTGCGCGGCGGTCCGTTCCGCGGGCCGCAACTCTCCGGCTTTTGTGCGGCGGCCCCGATCCGGTCCGGTTTTTGCGCGGCGGCCCCGATCCTGTCCGGTTTTTGCGCGGCGGCCCCCATCCGCTCCGGTTTTTGCACGGCGGCCCGTTCTGCGGGCCGCATCCGCTCCGGTTTTTGCGCGGCGGCACCGAGCCGGTCCGGTTTTTGCGCGGCAGCCCGTTCCGCGGGCCGCATCCGCTCCGGTTTTTGCGCGGCGGCCCCGATCCTGTCCGGTTTTTGCGCGACGGCCCGTTCCGCGGGCCGGATCCGCTCCGGTTTTTGCGCGGCGGCCCCCATCCGCTCCGGTTTTTGAGCGGCGGCCCATTCGGTGGGCCGGATCCGCTCCGGTTTTTGCGCGGTGGCCTCGGTCCGCTCCGGTTTTTGCGTGGCGGCACCGAGCCGCTCCGGTTTTTGCGCGGCGGCCCGTTCCGCGGGCCGCATCCGCTCCGGTTTTTGCGCGGCGGCCCCGATCCGGTCCGGTTTTTGCGCGGCGGCCCGTTCCGCGGGCCGGATCCGCTCCGGTTTTTGCGCGGCGGCCCCCATCCGCTCCGGTTTTTGAGCGGCGGCCCGGATCCGCTCTGGTTATTGCGCGGCAGCCCGTTCCGCGCGCCGGATCCGCTCCGGTTTTTGCGCGGTGGCCCCGATCCGCTCCGGTTTTTGCGCGGCGGCCCGTTCCGCGGGCCGCATCCGCTCCGGTTTTTGCGCGGCGGCCCGTTCCGCGGGCCGGATCCGCTCCGGTTTTTGCGCGGCGGCCCCGATCCGCTCCGGTTTTTGCGCGGCGGCCCGTTCTGCGGGCCGGATCCGCTCCGCTTTTTGCGCAGTGGCTCCAATCCGCTCCGGTATTTTCCCGGCGGCAGCCCGTTCCGTGAGCCGCATCCGGTCCGGTTTTTGCGCGGCGGCCCCGAGCCGGTCCGGTTTTTGCGCGGCGCCCCGTTCCGCGGGCCGGATCCGCTCCGGTTTTTGCGTGGCTGCCCCGACCGGTCCGGTTTTTGCGCGGCGGCCCCGATCCGCTCCGGTTTTTGCGCAGCGGCCCGTTGTGCGGGCCGGATCCGGTCCGGTTTTTGCGCGGCGGCCCCGAGCCGGTCCGGTTTTTGCATGGCGGCCCGTTCCGCGGGCCGCATCCGCTCCGGATTTTGCGCGGCGGCCCCGATCCGGTCAGGTTTTTGCGCGGCGGCCCGTTCCGCGGGCCGGATCCGCTCCGGTTTTTGCGCGGCGGCCCCGATCCGGTCCGGTTTTTGCGCGGCGGTCCGTTCCGCGGGCCGCATCCGCTCCGGTTTTTGCGCGGCGGCCCCGATCCGCTCCGGTTTTTGCGCGGCGGCCCGTTCCGCGGGCCGCATCCGCTCCGTTTTTTGCGCGGCGGCCCCGATCCGGTCCGGTTTTTGCGCGGCGGCCCGTTCCGCGGGCCGGATCCGCTCCGGTTTTTGCGCGGCAGCCCCGATCCGCGGGCCGGATCCTGTCCGGTTTTTGCACGGCGGCCCGTTCCGCAGGACGCATCCGCTCCGGTTTTTGCGCGGCGGCACCGATCCGCTCCGGTTTTTGCGCGGCAGCCCATTCCGCGGGCCGGATCCGCTCCGGTTTTTGCGCGGCGGCCCCGATCCGCTCCGGTTTTTGCGCGGCGGCCACGATCCGGTCCGGTTTTTGCGCGGCGGCCCCGATCCTGTTCGGTTTTTGCGCGGCGGCCCCGATCCGCTCCGGTTTTTGCGCGGCGGCCGGTTCTGCGGGCCGCATCCGCTCCGGTTTTTGCGCGGCGGCCCCGATCCTGTCCGGTTTTTGAGCGGCGGCCCATTCGGTGGGCCGGATCCGCTCCGGTTTTTGCGCGGTGGCCTCGGTCCGCTCCGGTTTTTGCGTGGCGGCACCGAGCCGCTCCGGTTTTTGCGCGGCGGCCCGTTCCGCGGGCCGCATCCGCTCCGGTTTTTGCGCGGCGGCCCCGATCCGGTCTGGTTTTTGCGCGGCGGCCCGTTCCGCGGGCCGGATCCGCTCCGGTTTTTGCGCGGCGGCCCCCATCCGCTCCGGTTTTTGAGCGGCGGCCCGGATCTGCTCTGGTTATTGCGCGGCAGCCCGTTCCGCGCGCCGGATCCGCTCCGGTTTTTGCGCGGCGGCCCCGATCCGCTCCGGTTTTTGCGCGGCGGCCCGTTCCGCGGGCCGCATCCGCTCCGGTTTTTGCGCGGCGGCCCGTTCCGCGGGCCGGATCCGCTCCGGTTTTTGCGCGGCGGCCCCGATCCGCTCCGGTTTTTGCGCGGCGGCCCGTTCCGCGGGCCGGATCCGCTCCGCTTTTTGCGCAGTGGCTCCAATCCGCTCCGGTTTTTTCCCGGCGGCAGCCCGTTCCGTGAGCCGCATCCGGTCCGGTTTTTGCGCGGCGGCCCCGAGCCGGTCCGGTTTTTGCGCGGCGCCCCGTTCCGCGGGCCGGATCCGCTCCGGTTTTTGCGTGGCTGCCCCGATCCGGTCCGGTTTTTGCGCGGCGGCCCCGATCCGCTCCGGTTTTTGCGCAGCGGCCCGTTGCGCGGGCCGGATCCGGTCCGGTTTTTGCGCGGCGGCCCCGAGCCGGTCCGGTTTTTGCACGGCGGCCCGTTCCGCGGGCCGCATCCGCTCCGGATTTTGCGCGGCGGCCCCGATCCGGTCAGGTTTTTGCGCGGCGGCCCGTTCCGCGGGCCGGATCCGCTCCGGTTTTTGCGCGGCGGCCCCGATCCGGTCCGGTTTTTGCGCGGCGGTCCGTTCCGCGGGCCGCATCCGCTCCGGTTTTTGTGCGGCGGCCCCGATCCGCTCCGGTTTTTGCGCGGCGGCCCGTTCCGCGGGCCGCATCCGCTCCGGTTTTTGCGCGGCGGCCCCGATCCGGTCCGGTTTTTGCCCGGCGGCCCGTTCCGCGGGCCGGATCCGCTCCGGTTTTTGCGCGGCAGCCCCGATCCGCGGGCCGGATCCTGTCCGGTTTTTGCACGGCGGCCCGTTCCGCAGGACGCATCCGCTCCGGTTTTTGCGCGGCGGCACCGATCCGCTCCGGTTTTTGCGCGGCAGCCCATTCCGCGGGCCGGATCCGCTCCGGTTTTTGCGCGGCGGCCCCGATCCGCTCCGGTTTTTGCGCGGCGGCCACGATCCGGTCCGGTTTTTGCGCGGCGGCCCCGATCCTGTTCGGTTTTTGCGCGGCGGCCCCGATCCGCTCCGGTTTTTGCGCGGCGGCCGGTTCTGCGGGCCGCATCCGCTCCGGTTTTTGCGCGGCGGCCCCGATCCTGTCCGGTTTTTGAGCGGCGGCCCATTCGGTGGGCCGGATCCGCTCCGGTTTTTGCGCGGTGGCCCCGGTCCGCTCCGGTTTTTGCGTGGCGGCACCGAGCCGCTCCGGTTTTTGCGCGGCGGCCCGTTCCGCGGGCCGCATCCGCTCCGGTTTTTGCGCGGCGGCCCCCATCCGGTCCGGTTTTTGCGCGGCGGCCCGTTCCGCGGGCCGGATCCGCTCCGGTTTTAGCGCGGCGGCCCCCATCCGCTCCGGTTTTTGAGCGGCGGCCCGGATCCGCTCTGGTTATTGCGCGGCAGCCCGTTCCGCGCGCCGGATCCGCTCCGGTTTTTGCGCGGCGGCCCCGATCCGGTCCGGTTTTTGCGCGGCGGCCCGTTCCGCGGGCCGGATCCGCTCCGGTTTTTGCGCGGCGGCCCCGATCCGCTCCGGTTTTTGCGCAGCGGCCCGTTGCGCGGGCCGGATCCGCTCCGGTTTTTGCGCGGCGGCCCCGAGCCGGTCCGGTTTTTGCGCAGCGGCCCCGATCCTGTCCGGTTTTTGCGCGACGGCCCGTTCCGCGGGCCGGATCCGCTCCGGTTTTTGCGCGGCGGCCCCCATCCGCTCCGGTTTTTGCGCGGCGGCCCGTTGCGCGGGCCGGATCCGCTCCGGTTTTTGCGCGGTGGCCCCGACCCGCTCCGGTTTTTGCGCGGCGGCACCGAGCCGGTCCGGTTTTTGCGCGGCGGCCCGTTCCGCGGGCCGCATCCGATCCGGTTTTTGCGTGGCGGCCCCGATCCGGTCCAGTTTTTGCGCGGCGGCCCCCATCCGCTCCGGTTTTTGAGCGGCGGCCCGTTCCGCGGGCCGGATCCGCTCCGGTTTTTGCGCGGCGGCCCCGATGCTGTCTGGTTATTGCGCGGCGGCCCGTTCCGCGGGCCGCATCCGCTCCGGTTTTTGCACGGCGGCCCCGAGCCGGTCCGGTTTTTGCGCGGCAGCCCGTTCCACGGGTCGCATCCGCTCCGGTTTTTGCGCGGCGCCCCGATCCTGTCCGGTTTTTGCGCGACGGCCCCTTCCGCGGTCCGGATCCGGTCCGGTTTTTGCGCGGCGGCCCCCATCCCGTCCGGTTTTTGCGCGGCGCCCCGATCCTGTCCGATTTTTGCGCGGCAGCCCATTCCGCGGGCCGGATCCAGTCCGGTTTTTGCGCGGCGGCCCCGATCCTGTCCGGTTTTTGCGCGGCGGCCCATTGCGCGGGCCGCATTCGCTCCGGTTTTTGCGTGGCGGCCCCGATCCTGTCTGGTTTTTGCGCGACGGCCCGTTCCGCGGGCCGGATCCGCTCCGGTTTTTGCGCGGCGGCCCCCATCCGCTCCGGTTTTTGAGCGGCGGCCCGTTCGGCGGGCCGGTTCCGGTCCGGTTTTTGCGCGGTGGCCCCGATCCGGTCCGGTTTTTGCGCGGCGGCACCGGGCCGCTCCGGTTTTTGCGCGGCGGCCCGTTCCGCGGGCCGCATCCACTCCGGTTTTTGCGCGGCGGCCCCGATCCGCTCCGGTTTTTGCGCGGCGGCCCGTTCCGCGGGCCGGATCCGCTCCGGTTTTTGCGCGGCGGCCCCCATCCGCTCCGGTTTTTGAGCGGCGGCCCGGATCCGCTCTGGTTATTGCGCGGCAGCCCGTTCCGCGCGCCAGATCCGGTCCGGTTTTTGCGCGGCGGCCCCGATCCGCTCCGGTTTTTGCGCGGCGGCCCGTTCCGCGGGCCGGATCCGCTCCGGTTTTTGCGCGGCGGCCCGTTCCGCGGGCCGGATCCGCTCCGGTTTTTGCGCGGCGGCCCCCATCCGCTCCGGTTTTTGCGCGGCGGTCCGTTCCGCGGGCCGGATCCGCTCCGCTATTTGCGCGGTGGCTCCAATCCGCTCCGGTTTTTGCCCGGCGGCCCGTTCCGTGAGCCGCATCCGGTCCGGTTTTTGCGCGGCGGCCTCGATCCGGTCCGGTTTTTGCGCGGCGCCCCGTTCCGCGGGCCGGATCCGCTCCGGTTTTTGCGTGGCGGCCCCGACCGGTCCGGTTTTTGCGCGGCGGCCCGTTCCGCGGGCCGGATCCGCTCCGGTTTTTGCGCGGCGGCCCCGATCCGGTCCGTTTTTTGCCCGGCGGCCCGTTCCGCGGGCCGGATCCGGTCCGGTTTTTGCGCGGCAGCCCCGATCCGCGGGCCGGATCCCGTCCGGTTTTTGCACGGCGGCCCGTTCCGCGGGCCGGATCCGCTCCGGATTTTGCACGGCGGCCCCGATCCGCTCCGGTTTTTGCGCGGCAGCCCGTTCCGCGGGCCGGATCCGCTCCGGTTTTTGCGCGGCGGTCCGTTCCGCAGGACGCATCCGCTCCGGTTTTTGCGCGGCGGCACCGATCCGGTCAGGTTTTTGCGCGGCAGCCCATTCCGCGGGCTGGATCCTGTCCGGTTTTTGCGCGGCGGCCCCGATCCGCTCCGGTTTTTGCGCGGCGGCCCGTTGCGCGGGCCGGATCCGCTCCGGTTTTTGCGCGGCGGCCCCGATCCGCTCCGGTTTTTGCACGGCGGTCCGTTCCGCGGGCCGCATCCGCTCCGGTTTTTGTGCGGCGGCCCCGATCCGGTCCGGTTTTTGCGCGGCGGCCCCGATCCTGTCCGGTTTTTGCGCGGCGGTCCGTTCCGCGGGCCGCATCCGCTCCGGTTTTTGTGCGGCGGCCCCGATCCGGTCCGGTTTTTGCGCGGCGGCCCCGATCCGCTCCGGTTTTTGCGCGGCGGCCCGTTCTGCGGGCCGCATCCGCTCCGGTTTTTGCGCGGCGGCACCGAGCCGCTCCGGTTTTTGCGCGGCGGCCCGTTCCGCGGGCCGCATCCGCTCCGGTTTTTGCGCGGCGGCCCCGATCCTGTCCGGTTTTTGCGCCGCGGCCCGTTCCGCGGTCCGGATCCGCTCCGGTTTTTGCGCGGCGGCCCCCATCCGCTCCGGTTTTTGAGCGGCGGCCCGTTCCGCGGGTCGGATCCGTTCCGGTTTTTGCGCGGTGGCCCCGATCCGCTCCGGTTTTTGCGCGGCGGCACCGAGCCGGTCCGGTTTTTGCGCGGCGGCCCGTTCCGCGGGCCGCATCCGCTCCGGTTTTTGCGCGGCGGCCCCCATCCGCTCCGGTTTTTGCGCGACGGCCCGTTCCGCGGGTCGGATCCGGTCCGGTTTTTGCGCGGCGCCCCGATCCGCTCCGGTTTTTGCGCGGCGGCACCGAGCCGCTCCGGTTTTTGCGCGGCGGCCCGTTCCGCGGGCCGCATCCGCTCCGGTTTTTGCGCGGCGGCCCCGATCCTGTCCGGTTTTTGCGCGACGGCCCGTTCCGCGGTCCGGATCCGGTCCGGTTTTTGCGCGGCGGCCCCCTTCCGCTCCGGTTTTTGCGCAGCGGCCCCGAGCCGCTCCGTTTTTTGAGCGGCGGCCCGTTCCGCGGGCCGGATCCGCTCCGGTTTTTGCGCGGTGGCCCCCATCCGCTCCGGTTTTTGCGCGGCGGCCCGTTCCGCGCGCCGGATCCGGTCCGGTTTTTGCGAGGCGGCCCTGATCCGGTCCGGTTTTTGTGCGGCGGCACGTTCCGCGGGCCGAATCCACTCCGTTTTTTGCGCGGCGGCACCGAGCCGGTCCGGTTTTTGCGCGGCGGCCCGTTCCGCGGGCCGCATCCGCTCCGTTTCTTGCGCGGCGGCCCCGATCCGGTCCGGTTTTTGCGCGGCGGCCCGTTCCGCGGGCCGGATCCGCTCCGTTTTTTGCGCGGCGGCCGCCATCCTGTCCGGTTTTTGCGCGACGGCCCGTTCCGCGGGCCGCATCCGCTCCGGATTTTGAACGGCGGCCCCGAGCCGGTCCGGTTTTTGCGCGGCAGCCCGTTCCGCGGGCCGGATCCGCTCCGGTTTTTGCGCGGCGGTCCGTTCCGTGGGCCGCATCCGCTCCGGTTTTTGCGCGGCGGCACCGATCCGCTCCGGTTTTTGCGCGGCGGCCCATTCCGCGGGCCGGATCCGCTCCGGTTTTTGCGCGGCGGCCCCGATCCGGTCCGGTTTTTGCGCGGCGGCCCGTTGCGCGGGCCGGATCCGCTCCGGGTTTTGCGCGGCGGCCCCCATCCGCTCCGGTTTTTGCGCGGCGGTCCGTTCCGCGGGCCGCAACTCTCCGGCTTTTGTGCGGCGGCCCCGATCCGGTCCGGTTTATGCGCGGCGGCCCCGATCCTGTCCGGTTTTTGCGCGGCGGCCCCGATCCGCTCCGGTTTTTGCGCGGCGGCCCGTTCTGCGGGCAGCATCCGCTCCGATTTTTGCGCGGCGGCACCTAGCCGGTCCGGTTTTTGCGCGGCGGCCCGTTCCGCGGGCCGCATCCGCTCCGGTTTTTGCGTGGCGGCCCCGATCCTGTCCGGTTTTTGCGCGACGGCCCGTTCCGCGGACCGGATCCGCTCCGGTTTTTGCGCGGCGGCCCCCATCCGCTCCGGTTTTTGAGCGGCGGCCCGTTCGGCGGGCCGGATCCGCTCCGGTTTTTGCACGGTGGCCCCGGTCCGCTCCGGTTTTTGCGCGGCGGCACCGAGCCGCTCCGGTTTTTGCGCGGCGGCCCGTTCCGCGGGCCGGATCCGCTCCGGTTTTTGCGCGGCGGCCCCGATCCGGTCCGGTTTTTGCGCGGCGGCCCATTCCGCGGGCCGGATCCGCTCCGGTTTTTGCGCGGCGGCCCCCATCCGCTCCGGTTTTTGAGCGGCGGCCCGGATCCGCTCTGGTTATTGCGCGGCAGCCCGTTCCGCGCGCCGGATCCGGTCCGGTTTTTGCGCGGCGGCCCCGATCCGCTCCGGTTTTTGCGCAGCGGCCCGTTCCGCGGGCCGGATCCGCTCCGGTTTTTGCGCGGCGGCCCGTTCCGCGGGCCGGATCCGCTCCGGTTTTTGCGCGGCGGCCCCGATCCGCTCCGGTTTTTGCGCGGCGGCCCGTTCCGCGGGCCGGATCCGCTCCGCTTTTTGCGCGGTGGCCCCGATCCTGTCCGGTTTTTGACCGGCGGCCCGTTCCGCGGGCCGCATCCGGTCCGGTTTTTGCGCGGCAGCCCCGATCCGCGGGCCGGATCCCGTCCGGTTTTTGCACGGCGGCCCGTTCCGCGGGCCGGATCCGCTCCGGATTTTGCACGGCGGCCCCCATCCGCTCCGGTTTTTGCGCGGCAGCCCGTTCCGCGGGCCGGATCCGCTCCGGTTTTTGCGCGGCGGTCCGTTCCGCAGGACGCATCCGCTCCGGTTTTTGCGCGGCGGCACCGATCCGGTCAGGTTTTTGCGCGGCAGCCCATTCCGCGGGCCGGATCCGGTCCGGTTTTTGCGCGGCGGCCCTGATCCGCTCCGGTTTTTGCGCGGCGGTCCGTTCCGCGGGCCGCATCCGCTCCGGTTTTTGCGCGGCGGCCTCGATCCGGTCCGGTTTTTGCGCGGCGGCCCCGATCCTGTCCGGTTTTTGCGCGGCGGCCCCGATCCGCTCCGGTTTTTGAGCGGCGGCCCGTTCCGCGGGCCGGATCCGCTCCGGTTTTTGCGCGGTGGCCCCGATCCGCTCCGGTTTTTGCGCGGCGGCACCGAGCCGGTCCGGTTTTTGCGCGGCGGCCCGTTCCGCGGGCCGCATCCGCTCCGGTTTTTGCGCAGCGGCCCCGATCCTGTCCGGTTTTTGCGCGACGGCCCGTTCCGCGGTCCGGATCCGGTCCGGTTTTTGCGCGGCGGCCCCCTTCCGCTCCGGTTTTTGCGCAGCGGCCCCCATTCGCTCCGGTTTTTGAGCGGCGGCCCGTTCCGCGGGCCGGATCCGCTCCGGTTTTTGCGCGGCGGCCCCGATCCGGTCCGGTTTTTGCGCGGCGGCCCGTTCCGCGGGCCGCATCCGCTCCGGTTTTTGCACGGCGGCCCCGAGCCGGTCCGGTTTTTGCGCGGCAGCCCGTTCCGCGGGCTGGATCCGGTCCGGGTTTTGCGCGGCGGCCCCGATCCGGTCCGTTTTTTGCGCGGCGGCCCGTTCCGCGGGCCGGTTCCACTCCGGTTTTTGCGCGGCGGCCCCGATCCGGTCCGGTTTTTGCGCGGCGGCCCGTTCCGCGGGCCGGATCTGCTCCGGTTTTTGCGCGGCGGCCCCGATCCGGTCCGGTTTTTGCGCGGCGGCCCGTTCCGCGGGCCGGATCCGCTCCGGTTTTTGCGCGGCGGCCCCGATCCGGTCCGGTTTTTGCGCGGCGGCCCGTTCCGCGGGCCGGATCCGCTCCGGTTTTTGCGCGGCGGCACCGATTCGCTCCGGTTTTTGAGCGGCGCCACGTTCCGCGGGCCGCATCCTGTCCGGTTTTTGCGCGGCGGCACCGAGCCGGTCCGGTTTTTGCGCGGCGGCCCGTTCCGCGGGCCGCATCCGCTCCGGTTTTTGCGCGGCGGCCCCGATCCGGTCCGGTTTTTGCGCGGCGGCCCGTTCCGCGGGCCGGATCCGCTCCGGTTTTTGCGCGGTGGCCCGTTCCTGTCCGGTTTTTGACCGGCGGCCCGTTCCGCGGGCCGCATCCGGTCCGGTTTTTGCGCGGCAGCCCCGATCCGCGGGCCGGATCCCGTCCGGTTTTTGCACGGCGGCCCGTTCCGCGGGCCGGATCCTCTCCGGATTTTGCACGGCGGCCCCCATCCGCTCCGGTTTTTGCGCGGCAGCCCGTTCCGCGGGCCGCATCCGCTCCGGTTTTTGCGCGGCGGCACCGAGCCGGTCCGGTTTTTGCGCGGCGGCCCGTTCTGCGGGCCGCATCCGCTCCGGTTTTTGCGCGGCGGCCCCGATCCTGTCCGGTTTTTTGCGCCGCGGCCCGTTCCGCGGGCCGCATCCGGTCCGGTTTTTGCGCGGCGGCCCCAATCCGCTCCGGTTTTTGAGCGGCGGCCCGTTCCGCGGGCCGGATCCGCTCCGGTTTTTGCGGGTGGCCCCGATCCGCTCCGGTTTTTTGCGCGGCGGCCCCGAGCCGGTCCGGTTTTTGCGCGGCGGCCCGTCCGCGGGCCGCATCCGCTCCGGTTTTTTGCGCAGCGGCCCCGATCCTGTCCGGTTTTTGCGCGACGGCCCGTTCCGCGGGCCGGATCCGCTCCGGTTTTTGCGCGGAGGCCCCCTTCCGCTCCGGTTTTTGAGCGGCGGCCCCATTCGCTCCAGTTTTTGAGCGGCGGCCCGTTCCGCGGGCCGGATCCGCTCTGGTTTTTGCGCGGCGGCCCCGATCCGGTCCGGTTTTTTGCGCGGCGGCCCCATCCGCTCCGGTTTTTGCACGGCGGCCCCGAGCCGGTCCGGTTTTTTGCGCGTCAGCCCGTTCCGCGGGCTGGATCCGGTCCGGTTTTTGCGCGGCGGCCGCGATCCGGTCCGTTTTTTGCGCGGCGGCCCGTTCCGCGGGCCGGTTCCACTCCGGTTTTTGCGCGGCGGCCCCGATCCGGTCCGGTTTTTGCGCGGCGGCCCGTTTCCGCGGGCCGGATCCGCTCCGGTTTTTGCGCGGCGGGCCCCGATCCGCTCCGGTTTTTGCGCGGCGGCCCGTTCCGCGGGCCGGATCCGCTCCGTTTTTTGCGCGGCGGCCCCGATCCGGTCCGGTTTTTGCGCGGCGGCCGTTCCGCGGGGCCGGATCCGCTCCGTTTTTGCGCGGCGGCACCGATCCGGTCCGGTTTTTGCGCGGCGCCACGTTCCGCGGGCCGCATCCTGTCCGGTTTTTGCGCGGCGGCACCGAGCCGGTCCGGTTTTTGCGCGGCGGCCCGTTCCGCGGGCCGCATCCGGTCCGGTTTTTGCGCGGCGGCCCCGATCCGGTCCGGTTTTTGCGCGGCGGCCCGTTCCGCGGGCCGGATCCGCTCCGGTTTTTGCGCGGCGGCCCCCATCCTGTCTGGTTTTTGCGCGACGGCCCGTTCCGGGGGCCGCATCCGCTCCGGATTTTGAACGGCGGCCCCGAGCCGGTCCGGTTTTTGCGCGGCAGCCCGTTCCGCGGGCCGGATCCGCTCCAGTTTTTGCGCGGCGGTCCGTTCCGCGGGCCGCATCCGCTCCGGTTTTTGCGCGGCGGCACCGATCCGCTCCGGTTTTTGCGCGGCAGCCCATTCCGCGGGCCGGATCCAGTCCGGTTTTTGCGCGGCGGCCCCGATCCGGTCCGGTTTTTGCGCGGCGGCCCGTTGCGCGGGCCGGATCCACTCCGGTTTTTGCTCGGCGGCCCCCATCCGCTCCGGTTTTTGCGCGGCGGTCTGTTCCGCGGGCCGCATCCGCTCCGGTTTTTGCGCGGCGGCACCGATCCGCTCTGGTTATTGCGCGGCAGCCCGTTCCGCGCGCCGGATCCGGTCCGGTTTTTGTGCGGCGGCCCCGATCCGCTCCGGTTTTTGCGCAGCGGCCCGTTCCGCGGGCCGGATCCGCTCCGGTTTTTGCGCGGCGGCCCGTTCCGAGGGCCGGATCCGCTCCGGTTTTTGCGCGGCGGCCCCGATCCGCTCCGGTTTTTGCGCGGCGGCCCGTTCCGCGGGCCGGATCCGCTCCGCTTTTTGCGCGGTGGCCCCGATCCTGTCCGGTTTTTGACCGGCGGCCCGTTCCGCGGGCCGCATCCGGTCCGGTTTTTGCGCGGCAGCCCCGATCCGCGGGCCGGATCCCGTCCGGTTTTTGCACGGCGGCCCGTTCCGCGGGCCGGATCCGCTCCGGATTTTGCACGGCGGCCCCCATCCGCTCCGGTTTTTGCGCGGCAGCCCGTTCCGCGGGCCGGATCCGCTCCGGTTTTTGCGCGGCGGTCCGTTCCGCAGGACGCATCCGCTCCGGTTTTTGCGCGGCGGCACCGATCCGGTCAGGTTTTTGCGCGGCAGCCCATTCCGCGGGCCGGATCCGGTCCGGTTTTTGCGCGGCGGCCCTGATCCGCTCCGGTTTTTGCGCGGCGGTCCGTTCCGCGGGCCGCATCCGCTCCGGTTTTTGCGCGGCGGCCTCGATCCGGTCCGGTTTTTGCGCGGCGGCCCCGATCCTGTCCGGTTTTTGCGCGGCGGCCCCGATCCGCTCCGGTTTTTGAGCGGCGGCCCGTTCCGCGGGCCGGATCCGCTCCGGTTTTTGCGCGGTGGCCCCGATCCGCTCCGGTTTTTGCGCGGCGGCACCGAGCCGGTCCGGTTTTTGCGCGGCGGCCCGTTCCGCGGGCCGCATCCGCTCCGGTTTTTGCGCAGCGGCCCCGATCCTGTCCGGTTTTTGCGCGACGGCCCGTTCCGCGGTCCGGATCCGGTCCGGTTTTTGCGCGGCGGCCCCCTTCCGCTCCGGTTTTTGCGCAGCGGCCCCCATTCGCTCCGGTTTTTGAGCGGCGGCCCGTTCCGCGGGCCGGATCCGCTCCGGTTTTTGCGCAGCGGCCCGTTCCGCGGGCCGGATCCGCTCCGGTTTTTGCGCGGCGGCCCGTTCCGAGGGCCGGATCCGCTCCGGTTTTTGCGCGGCGGCCCCGATCCGCTCCGGTTTTTGCGCGGCGGCCCGTTCCGCGGGCCGGATCCGCTCCGCTTTTTGCGCGGTGGCCCCGATCCTGTCCGGTTTTTGACCGGCGGCCCGTTCCGCGGGCCGCATCCGGTCCGGTTTTTGCGCGGCAGCCCCGATCCGCGGGCCGGATCCCGTCCGGTTTTTGCACGGCGGCCCGTTCCGCGGGCCGGATCCGCTCCGGATTTTGCACGGCGGCCCCCATCCGCTCCGGTTTTTGCGCGGCAGCCCGTTCCGCGGGCCGGATCCGCTCCGGTTTTTGCGCGGCGGTCCGTTCCGCAGGACGCATCCGCTCCGGTTTTTGCGCGGCGGCACCGATCCGGTCAGGTTTTTGCGCGGCAGCCCATTCCGCGGGCCGGATCCGGTCCGGTTTTTGCGCGGCGGCCCTGATCCGCTCCGGTTTTTGCGCGGCGGTCCGTTCCGCGGGCCGCATCCGCTCCGGTTTTTGCGCGGCGGCCTCGATCCGGTCCGGTTTTTGCGCGGCGGCCCCGATCCTGTCCGGTTTTTGCGCGGCGGCCCCGATCCGCTCCGGTTTTTGAGCGGCGGCCCGTTCCGCGGGCCGGATCCGCTCCGGTTTTTGCGCGGTGGCCCCGATCCGCTCCGGTTTTTGCGCGGCGGCACCGAGCCGGTCCGGTTTTTGCGCGGCGGCCCGTTCCGCGGGCCGCATCCGCTCCGGTTTTTGCGCAGCGGCCCCGATCCTGTCCGGTTTTTGCGCGACGGCCCGTTCCGCGGTCCGGATCCGGTCCGGTTTTTGCGCGGCGGCCCCCTTCCGCTCCGGTTTTTGCGCAGCGGCCCCCATTCGCTCCGGTTTTTGAGCGGCGGCCCGTTCCGCGGGCCGGATCCGCTCCGGTTTTTGCGCGGCGGCCCCGATCCGGTCCGGTTTTTGCGCGGCGGCCCGTTCCGCGGGCCGCATCCGCTCCGGTTTTTGCACGGCGGCCCCGAGCCGGTCCGGTTTTTGCGCGGCAGCCCGTTCCGCGGGCTGGATCCGGTCCGGGTTTTGCGCGGCGGCCCCGATCCGGTCCGTTTTTTGCGCGGCGGCCCGTTCCGCGGGCCGGTTCCACTCCGGTTTTTGCGCGGCGGCCCCGATCCGGTCCGGTTTTTGCGCGGCGGCCCGTTCCGCGGGCCGGATCTGCTCCGGTTTTTGCGCGGCGGCCCCGATCCGGTCCGGTTTTTGCGCGGCGGCCCGTTCCGCGGGCCGGATCCGCTCCGGTTTTTGCGCGGCGGCCCCGATCCGGTCCGGTTTTTGCGCGGCGGCCCGTTCCGCGGGCCGGATCCGCTCCGGTTTTTGCGCGGCGGCACCGATTCGCTCCGGTTTTTGAGCGGCGCCACGTTCCGCGGGCCGCATCCTGTCCGGTTTTTGCGCGGCGGCACCGAGCCGGTCCGGTTTTTGCGCGGCGGCCCGTTCCGCGGGCCGCATCCGCTCCGGTTTTTGCGCGGCGGCCCCGATCCGGTCCGGTTTTTGCGCGGCGGCCCGTTCCGCGGGCCGGATCCGCTCCGGTTTTTGCGCGGTGGCCCGTTCCTGTCCGGTTTTTGACCGGCGGCCCGTTCCGCGGGCCGCATCCGGTCCGGTTTTTGCGCGGCAGCCCCGATCCGCGGGCCGGATCCCGTCCGGTTTTTGCACGGCGGCCCGTTCCGCGGGCCGGATCCTCTCCGGATTTTGCACGGCGGCCCCCATCCGCTCCGGTTTTTGCGCGGCAGCCCGTTCCGCGGGCCGCATCCGCTCCGGTTTTTGCGCGGCGGCACCGAGCCAGTCCGGTTTTTGCGCGGCGGCCCGTTCCGCGGGCCGCATCCGCTCCGGTTTTTGCGCGGCGGCCCCGATCCTGTCCGGTTTTTGCGCCGCGGCCCGTTCCGCGGGCCGCATCCGGTCCGGTTTTTGCGCGGCGGCCCCAATCCGCTCCGGTTTTTGAGCGGCGGCCCGTTCCGCGGGCCGGATCCGCTCCGGTTTTTGCGCGGTGGCCCCGATCCGCTCCGGTTTTTGCGCGGCGGCCCCGAGCCGGTCCGGTTTTTGCGCGGCGGCCCGTTCCGCGGGCCGCATCCGCTCCGGTTTTTGCGCAGCGGCCCCGATCCTGTCCGGTTTTTGCGCGACGGCCCGTTCCGCGGGCCGGATCCGCTCCGGTTTTTGCGCGGCGGCCCCCTTCCGCTCCGGTTTTTGAGCGGCGGCCCCCATTCGCTCCAGTTTTTGAGCGGCGGCCCGTTCCGCGGGCCGGATCCGCTCTGGTTTTTGCGCGGCGGCCCCGATCCGGTCCGGTTTTTGCGCGGCGGCCCGTTCCGCGGGCCGCATCCGCTCCGGTTTTTGCACGGCGGCCCCGAGCCGGTCCGTTTTTTGCGCGTCAGCCCGTTCCGCGGGCTGGATCCGGTCCGGTTTTTGCGCGGCGGCCGCGATCCGGTCCGTTTTTTGCGCGGCGGCCCGTTCCGCGGGCCGGTTCCACTCCGGTTTTTGCGCGGCGGCCCCGATCCGGTCCGGTTTTTGCGCGGCGGCCCGTTCCGCGGGCCGGATCCGCTCCGGTTTTTGCGCGGCGGCCCCGATCCGCTCCGGTTTTTGCGCGGCGGCCCGTTCCGCGGGCCGGATCCGCTCCGTTTTTTGCGCGGCGGCCCCGATCCGGTCCGGTTTTTGCGCGGCGGCCCGTTCCGCGGGCCGGATCCGCTCCGGTTTTTGCGCGGCGGCACCGATCCGGTCCGGTTTTTGCGCGGCGCCACGTTCCGCGGGCCGCATCCTGTCCGGTTTTTGCGCGGCGGCACCGAGCCGGTCCGGTTTTTGCGCGGCGGCCCGTTCCGCGGGCCGCATCCGGTCCGGTTTTTGCGCGGCGGCCCCGATCCGGTCCGGTTTTTGCGCGGCGGCCCGTTCCGCGGGCCGGATCCGCTCCGGTTTTTGCGCGGCGGCCCCCATCCTGTCTGGTTTTTGCGCGACGGCCCGTTCCGGGGGCCGCATCCGCTCCGGATTTTGAACGGCGGCCCCGAGCCGGTCCGGTTTTTGCGCGGCAGCCCGTTCCGCGGGCCGGATCCGCTCCAGTTTTTGCGCGGCGGTCCGTTCCGCGGGCCGCATCCGCTCCGGTTTTTGCGCGGCGGCACCGATCCGCTCCGGTTTTTGCGCGGCAGCCCATTCCGCGGGCCGGATCCAGTCCGGTTTTTGCGCGGCGGCCCCGATCCGGTCCGGTTTTTGCGCGGCGGCCCGTTGCGCGGGCCGGATCCACTCCGGTTTTTGCTCGGCGGCCCCCATCCGCTCCGGTTTTTGCGCGGCGGTCTGTTCCGCGGGCCGCAACTCTCCGGCTTTTGTGCGGCGGCCCCGATCCGGTCCGGTTTTTGCGCGGCAGCCCCGATCCTGTCCGGTTTTTGCGCGGCGGCCCCCATCCGCTCCGGTTTTTGCGCGGCGGCCCGTTCTGCAGGCCGCATCCGCTCCGGTTTTTGCGCGGCGGCACCGAGCCCGTCCGGTTTTTGCGCGGCGGCCCGTTCCGCGGGCCGCATCCGCTCCGGTTTTTGCGTGGCGGCCCCGATCCTGTCCGGTTTTTGCGCGACGGCCCGTTCCGCGGTCCGGATCCGCTCCGGTTTTTGCGCGGCGGCCCCCATCCGCTCCGGTTTTTGAGCGGCGGCCCATTCGGCGGGCCGGATCCGCTCCGGTTTTTGCGCGGTGGCCCCGGTCCGCTCCGGTTTTTGCGTGGCGGCACCGAGCCGCTCCGGTTTTTGCGCGGCGGCCCGTTCCGCGCGCCGGATCCGCTCCGGTTTTTGCGTGGCGGCCCCGACCGGTCCGGTTTTTGCGCGGCGGCCCGTTCCGCGGGCCGCATCCGCTCCGGTTTTTGCGCGGCGGCCCGTTCCGGGGGCCGCATCCGCTCCGGTTTTTGCGCGGCGGCCCCGATCCGCTCCGGTTTTTGCGCGGCGGCCCGTTCCGCGGGCCGGATCCGCTCCGCTTTTTGCGCGGTGGCTCCAATCCGCTCCGGTTTTTTCCCGGCGGCCCGTTCCGTGAGCCGCATCCGGTCCGGTTTTTGCGCGGCGGCCCCGATCCTGTCCGGTTTTTGCGCGGCGCCCCGTTCCGCGGGCCGGATCCGCTCCGGTTTTTGCGTGGCTGCCCCGACCGGTCCGGTTTTTGCGCGGCGGCCCCGATCCGCTCCGGTTTTTGCGCAGCGGCCCGTTGCGCGGGCCGGATCCGGTCCGGTTTTTGCGCGGCGGCCCCGAGCCGGTCCGGTTTTTGCGCGGCGGCCCGTTCCGCGGGCCGCATCCGCTCCGGATTTTGCGCGGCGGCACCGATCCGGTCAGGTTTTTGCGCGGCGGCCCGTTCCGCGGGCCGGATCCGCTCCGGTTTTTGCGCGGCGGCCCCGATCCGGTCCGGTTTTTGCGCGGCGGTCCGTTCCGCGGGCCGCATCCGCTCCGGTTTTTGTGCGGCGGCCCCGATCCGCTCCGGTTTTTGCGCGGCGGCCCGTTCCGCGGGCCGCATCCGCTCCGGTTTTTGCGCGGCGGCCCCGATCCGGTCCGGTTTTTGCGCGGCGGCCCCGATCCTCTCCGGTTTTTGCGCGGCGGCCCCGATCCGCTCCGGTTTTTGCGCGGCGGCCGGTTCTGCGGGCCGCATCCGCTCCGGTTTTTGCGCGGCGGCACCGAGCAGGTCCGGTTTTTGCGCGGCGGCCCGTTCCGCGGGCCGCATCCGCTCCGGTTTTTGCGCGGCGGCCCCGATCCGGTCCGGTTTTTGCGCGACGGCCCGTTCCGCGGGCCGGATCCGCTCCGGTTTTTGCGCGGCGGCTCCCATCCGCTCCGGTTTTTGAGCGGCGGCCCGTTCCGCGGGCCGGATCCGCTCCGGTTTTTGCGCGGCAGCCCCGATCCGCGGGCCGGATCCCGTCCGGTTTTTGCACGGCGGCCCGTTCCGCGGGCCGGATCCGCTCCGGATTTTGCACGGCGGCCCCCATCCGCTCCGGTTTTTGCGCGGCGGCCCGTTCCGCGGGCCGCATCCGCTCCGGTTTTTGCGCGGCGGCCCCGATCCGGTCCGGTTTTTGCGCGGCGGCCCCGATCCTCTTCGGTTTTTGCGCGGCGGCCCCGATCCGCTCCGGTTTTTGCGCGGCGGCCGGTTCTGCGGGCCGCATCCGCTCCGGTTTTTGCGCGGCGGCACCGAGCAGGTCCGGTTTTTGCGCGGCGGCCCGTTCCGCGGGCCGCATCCGCTCCGGTTTTTGCGCGGCGGCCCCGATCCTGTCCGGTTTTTGCGCGACGGCCCGTTCCGCGGGCCGGATCCGCTCCGGTTTTTGCGCGGCGGCTCCCATCCGCTCCGGTTTTTGAGCGGCGGCCCGTTCCGCGGGCCGGATCCGCTCCGGTTTTTGCGCGGTGGCCCCGATCCGCTCCGGTTTTTGCGCGGCGGCACCGAGCCGGTCCGGTTTTTGCGCGGCGGCCCGTTCCGCGGGCCGCATCCGATCCGGTTTTTGCGCGGCGGCCCCGATCCGGTCCAGTTTTTGCGCGGCGGCCCCCATCCGCTCCGGTTTTTGAGCGGCGGCCCGTTCCGCGGGCCGGATCCGCTCCGGTTTTTGCGCGGTGGCCCCGAGCCGGTCCGGTTTTTGCGCGGCGGCCCGTTCCGCGCGCCGGATCCGGTCCGGTTTTTGCGAGGCGGCCCCGATGCTGTCCGGTTATTGCGCGGCGGCCCGTTCCGTGGGCCGGATCCGCTCCGGTTTTTGCGCGGCGGCCCCGAGCCGGTCAGGTTTTTGCGCGGCGGCCCGTTCCGCGGGCCGGATCCGCTCCGTTTTTTGCGCGGCGGCCCCGATCCGGTCCGGTTTTTGCGCGGCGGCCCGTTCCGCGGGCCGGATCCGCTCCGGTTTTTGCGCGGCGGCACCGATCCGGTCAGGTTTTTGCGCGGCGCCACGTTCTGCGGGCCGGATCCACTCCGTTTTTTGCGCGACGGCACCGAGCCGGTCCGGTTTTTGCGCGGCGGCCCGTTCCGCGGGCCGGATCCGCTCCGGTTTTTGCGCGGTGGCACCGAGCCGCTCCGGTTTTTGCGCGGCGGCCCGTTCCGCGGGCCGCATCCGCTCCGATTTTTGCGCGGCGGCCCCCATCCTGTCCGGTTTTTGCGCGGCGGCCCGTTCTGCGGGCCGCATCCGCTCCGGATTTTGCACGGCGGCCCCGATCCGCTCCGTTTTTTGCGCGGCAGCCCGTTCCGCGGGCCGCATCCGCTCCGGTTTTTGCGCGGCGGTCCGTTCCGCGGGCCGCATCCGCTCCGGTTTTTGCGCGGCGGCACCGATCCGCTCCGGTTTTTGCGCGGCAGCCCATTCCGCGGGCCGGATCCTGTCCGGTTTTTGCGCGGCGGCCCCGATCCGGTCCGGTTTTTGCGCGGCAGCCCGTTGCGCGGGCCGCATCCGGTCCGGTTTTTGCGCAGCGGCCCCGAGCCGGTCCGGTTTTTGCACGGCGGCCCGTTCCGCGGGCCGGATCCGCTCCGGTTTTTGCGCGGCGGCCCCCATCCGCTCCGGTTTTTGCGCGGCGGCCCGTTCCGCCGGCCGGATCCGCTCCGGTTTTTGCGTGGCGGCCCCGAGCCGGTCCGGTTTTTGCGCGGCGGCCCGTTCCGCGGGCCGCATCCGCTCCGGTTTTTGCGCGGCGGCCCCGATCCTGTCCGGTTTTTGCGCGACGGCCCGTTCCGCAGTCCGGATCCACTCCGGTTTTTGCGCGGCGGCCCCGATCCGCTCCGGTTTTTGCGCGGCGGCCCGTTCCGCGGGCCGGATCCGCTCCGGTTTTTGCGCGGCGGCCCCGATCCCGTACGGTTTTTGCTTGGCAGCCCGTTCCGCGGGCCGGATCCGGTCCGGTTTTTGCGCGGCGGCCCCGATCCGGTCCGGTTTTTGCGCGGCGGCCCGTTCCGCGGGCCGGATCCGCTCCGGTTTTTGCGCGGCAGCCCCGATCCGCGGGCCGGATCCCGTCCGGTTTTTGCGCGGCGGCCCGTTCCGCGGGCCGGATCCGCTCCGGTTTTTGCACGGCGGCCCCGATCCGCTCCGGTTTTTGCGCGGCAGCCCGTTCCGCGGGCCGGATCCGCTCCGGTTTTTGCGCGGCAGTCCGTTCCGCAGGACGCATCCGCTCCGGTTTTTGCGCGGCGGCACCGATCCGCTCCGGTTTTTGCGCGGCAGCCCATTCCGCGCGCCGGATCCGGTCCGGTTTTTGCGCGGCGGCACCGAGCCGGTCCGGTTTTTGCGCGGCGGCCCGTTGCGCGGGCCGGATCTGCTCCGGTTTTTGCGCGGCGGCACCGATCCGGTCCGGTTTTTGCGTGGCGGCCCGTTCCGCGGGCCGCATCCACTCCGGTTTTTGCGCGGTGGCCCCGATCCTGTCCGGTTTTTGCGCGACGGCCCGTTCCGCGGGCCGGATCCGCTCCGGTTTTTGCGCGGCAGCCCGTTCCGCGGGCCGCATCCGCTCCGGATTTTGCACGGCGGCCCCGAGCCGGTCCGGTTTTTGCGCGGCGGCCCGTTCCACGGGCCGGATCCGGTCCGGTTTTTGCGCGGCGGTCCGTTCCGCGGGCCGCATCCGCTCCGGTTTTTGCGCGGCGGCACCGATCCGGTCCGGTTTTTGCGTGGCGGCCCGTTCCGCGGGCCGCATCCGCTCCGGTTTTTGCGCGGCGTCCCCGATCCTGTCCGGTTTTTACGCGACGGCCCGTTCCGCGGTCCGGATCCGCTCCGGTTTTTGCGCGGTGGCCCCCATCCGCTCCGGTTTTTGCACGGCGGCACCGAGCCGGTCCGGTTTTTGCGCGGCAGCCCGTTCCGCGGGCCGCATCCGCTCCGGTTTTTGCGCGGCGGCCCCGATCCTGTCCGGTTTTTGCGCGACGGCCCGTTCCGCGGTCCGGATCCGGTCCGGTTTTTGCGCGGCGGCCGCCATCCGCTCCGGTTTTTGAGCGGCGGCCCGTTCCGCGGGCCGGATCCGCTCCGGTTTTTGCGCGGTGGCCCCGATCCGCTCCGGTTTTTGCGCGGCGGCCCGTTCCGCGCGCCGGATCCGGTCCGGTTTTTGCGCGGCGGCCCCGAAGCTGTCCGGTTATTGCGCGGCGGCCCGTTCCGTGGGCCGGATCCGCTCCGGATTTTGCGCGGCGGCCCCGAGCCGGTCAGGTTTTTGCGCAGCGGCCCGTTCCGCGGGCCGGATCCGCTCCAGTTTTTGCGCGGCGGCCCCGATCCGGTCCGGTTTTTGCCCGGCGGCCCGTTCCGCGGGCCGCATCCGCTCCGGTTTTTGCGCGGCGGCCCGGATCCGGTCCGGTTTTTGCGCGGCAGCCCGTTCCGCGGGCCGGATCCGCTCCGGTTTTTGCGCGGCGGCCCCGATCCGGTCCGTTTTTTGCGCGGTGGCCCCTTCCGCGGGCCGGTTCCGCTCCGGTTTTTGCGCGGCGGCCCCGATCCGGTCTGGTTTTTGCGCGGCGGCCCGTTCCGCGGGCCGGATCCGCTCCGGTTTTTGCGCGGCGGCCCCCATCCGGTCCGGTTTTTGCGCGGCGGCCCGTTCCGCGGGCCGGATCCGCTCCGTTTATTGCGCGGCGGCCCCGATCCTGTCCGGTTTTTGCGCGGCGGCCCGTTCCGCGGGCCTGATCCGCTCCGGTTTTTGCGCGGCGGCACCGAGCCGCTCCGGTTTTTGCGCGGCGCCACGTTCCGCGGGCCGGATCCACTCCGTTTTTTGCGCGGCGGCACCGAGCCGGTCCGGTTTTTGCGCGGCGGCCCGTTCCGCGGGCCGGATCCGCTCCGGTTTTTGCGCGGCGGCCCCGATCCCGTACGGTTTTTGCGCGGCAGGGCGTTCCGCGGGCCGGATCCGCTCCAGTTTTTGCACGGCGGCCCGTTCCGCGGGCCGGATCCGCTCCGGATTTTGCACGGCAGCCCCCATCCGCTCCGGTTTTTGCGCGGCAGCCCGTTCCGCGGGCCGGATCCGCTCCGGTTTTTGCGCGGCGGTCCGTTCCGCAGGACGCATCCGCTCCGGTTTTTGCGCGGCGGCACCGATCCGGTCAGGTTTTTGCGCGGCAGCCCATTCCGCGGGCCGGATCCGGTCCGGTTTTTGCGCGGCGGCCCCCATCCGCTCCGGTTTTTGAGCGGCGGCACCGATCCGGTCAGGTTTTTGCGCGGCAGCCCATTCCGCGGGCCGCATCCGCTCCGGTTTTTGCGCGGCGGCCCCCATCCGCTCCGGTTTTTGAGCGGCGGCCCGTTCCGCGGGCCGGATCCGCTCCTGTTTTTGCGCGGTGGCCCCGATCCGCTCCGGTTTTTGCGCGGCGGCACCGAGCCGGTCCAGTTTTTGCGCGGCGGCCCGTTCCGCGGGCCGCATCCGCTCCGGTTTTTGCGCGGCGGCCCCGATCCTGTCCGGTTTTTGCGCGACGGCCCGTTCCGCGGTCCGGATCCGGTCCGGTTTTTGCGCGGCGGCCCCCATCCGCTCCGGTTTTTGAGCGGCGGCCCGTTCCGCGGGCCGGATCCGCTCCGGTTTTTGCGCGGCGGCCCCGATCCTGTCCGGTTTTTGCGCGGAGGCCCGTTCCGCGGGCCGGATCCGCTCCGGTTTTTGCGCGGCGGCCCCGATCCGGTCCGGTTTTTGCGCGGCAGCCCGTTCCGCGGGCCGCATCCGCTCCGGATTTTGCACGGCGGCCCCGAGCCGGTCCGGTTTTTGCGCGGCGGCCCGTTCCACGGGCCGGATCCGGTCCGGTTTTTGCGCGGCGGTCCGTTCCGCGGGCCGCATCCGCTCCGGTTTTTGCGCGGCGGCACCGATCCGGTCCGGTTTTTGCGTGGCGGCCCGTTCCGCGGGCCGCATCCGCTCCGGTTTTTGCGCGGCGTCCCCGATCCTGTCCGGTTTTTACGCGACGGCCCGTTCCGCGGTCCGGATCCGCTCCGGTTTTTGCGCGGTGGCCCCCATCCGCTCCGGTTTTTGCACGGCGGCACCGAGCCGGTCCGGTTTTTGCGCGGCAGCCCGTTCCGCGGGCCGCATCCGCTCCGGTTTTTGCGCGGCGGCCCCGATCCTGTCCGGTTTTTGCGCGACGGCCCGTTCCGCGGTCCGGATCCGGTCCGGTTTTTGCGCGGCGGCCGCCATCCGCTCCGGTTTTTGAGCGGCGGCCCGTTCCGCGGGCCGGATCCGCTCCGGTTTTTGCGCGGTGGCCCCGATCCGCTCCGGTTTTTGCGCGGCGGCCCGTTCCGCGCGCCGGATCCGGTCCGGTTTTTGCGCGGCGGCCCCGAAGCTGTCCGGTTATTGCGCGGCGGCCCGTTCCGTGGGCCGGATCCGCTCCGGATTTTGCGCGGCGGCCCCGAGCCGGTCAGGTTTTTGCGCAGCGGCCCGTTCCGCGGGCCGGATCCGCTCCAGTTTTTGCGCGGCGGCCCCGATCCGGTCCGGTTTTTGCCCGGCGGCCCGTTCCGCGGGCCGCATCCGCTCCGGTTTTTGCGCGGCGGCCCGGATCCGGTCCGGTTTTTGCGCGGCAGCCCGTTCCGCGGGCCGGATCCGCTCCGGTTTTTGCGCGGCGGCCCCGATCCGGTCCGTTTTTTGCGCGGTGGCCCCTTCCGCGGGCCGGTTCCGCTCCGGTTTTTGCGCGGCGGCCCCGATCCGGTCTGGTTTTTGCGCGGCAGCCCATTCCGCGGGCCGGATCCGCTCCGGTTTTTGCGCAGCGGCCCGTTCCGCGGGCCGGATCCGCTCCAGTTTTTGCGCGGCGGCCCCGATCCGGTCCGGTTTTTGCCCGGCGGCCCGTTCCGCGGGCCGCATCCGCTCCGGTTTTTGCGCGGCGGCCCGGATCCGGTCCGGTTTTTGCGCGGCAGCCCGTTCCGCGGGCCGGATCCGCTCCGGTTTTTGCGCGGCGGCCCCGATCCGGTCCGTTTTTTGCGCGGTGGCCCCTTCCGCGGGCCGGTTCCGCTCCGGTTTTTGCGCGGCGGCCCCGATCCGGTCAGGTTTTTGCGCGGCAGCCCATTCCGCGGGCCGGATCCGGTCCGGTTTTTGCGCGGCGGCCCCCATCCGCTCCGGTTTTTGAGCGGCGGCACCGATCCGGTCAGGTTTTTGCGCGGCAGCCCATTCCGCGGGCCGCATCCGCTCCGGTTTTTGCGCGGCGGCCCCCATCCGCTCCGGTTTTTGAGCGGCGGCCCGTTCCGCGGGCCGGATCCGCTCCTGTTTTTGCGCGGTGGCCCCGATCCGCTCCGGTTTTTGCGCGGCGGCACCGAGCCGGTCCAGTTTTTGCGCGGCGGCCCGTTCCGCGGGCCGCATCCGCTCCGGTTTTTGCGCGGCGGCCCCGATCCTGTCCGGTTTTTGCGCGACGGCCCGTTCCGCGGTCCGGATCCGGTCCGGTTTTTGCGCGGCGGCCCCCATCCGCTCCGGTTTTTGAGCGGCGGCCCGTTCCGCGGGCCGGATCCGCTCCGGTTTTTGCGCGGTGCCCCCGATCCGGTCCGGTTTTTGCGCGGCGGCCCGTTCCGCGCGCCGGATCCGGTCCGGTTTTTGCGAGGCGGCCCCGATGCTGTCCGGTTATTGCGCGGCGGCCCGTTCCGCGGGCCGGATCCGCTCCAGATTTTGCGCAGCGGCCCCGAGCCGGTCAGGTTTTTGCGCGGCGGCCCGTTCCGCGGGCCGGATCCGCTCCAGTTTTTGCGCGGCGGCCCCGATCCGCTCCGGTTTTTGCGCGGGAGCCCGTTCCGCGGGCCGGATCCGGTCCGGTTTTTGCGCGGCGGCCCCGATCCGCTCCGGTTTTTGCGCAGCGGCCCGTTCCGCGGGCCGGATCCGCTCCGGTTTTTGCGCGGCGGCCCGTTCCGCGGGCCGGATCCGCTCCGGTTTTTGCGCGGCGGCCCCGATCCGCTCCGGTTTTTGCGCGGCGGCCCGTTCTGCGGGCCGGATCCGCTCCGCTTTTTGCGCGGTGGCCCCCATCCAGTCCGGTTTTTGACCGGCGGCCCGTTCCGCGGGCCGCATCCGGTCCGGTTTTTGCGCGGCAGCCCCGATCCGCGGGCCGGATCCCGTCCGGTTTTTGCACGGCGGCCCGTTCCGCGGGCCGGATCCGCTCCGGATTTTGCACGGCGGCCCCCTTCCGCTCCGGTTTTTGCGCGGCAGCCCGTTCCGCGGGCCGGATCCGCTCCGGTTTTTGCGCGGCGGTCCGTTCCGCAGGACGCATCCGCTCCGGTTTTTGCGCGGCGGCACCGATCCGGTCAGGTTTTTGCGCGGCAGCCCATTCCGCGGGCCGGATCCGGTCCGGTTTTTGCGCGGCGGCCCTGATCCGCTCCGGTTTTTGCGCGGCGGTCCGTTCCGCGGGCCGGATCCGCTCCGGTTTTTGCGCGGCGGCCTCGATCCGGTCCGGTTTTTGCGCGGCGGACCCGATCCTGTCCGGTTTTTGCGCGGCGGCCCCGATCCGCTCCGGTTTTTGAGCGGCGGCCCGTTCCGCGGGCCGGATCCGCTCCGGTTTTTGCGCGGTGGCCCCGATCCGCTCCGGTTTTTGCGCGGCGGCACCGAGCCGGTCCGGTTTTTGCGCGGCGGCCCGTTCCGCGGGCCGCATCCGCTCCGGTTTTTGCGCAGCGGCCCCGATCCTGTCCGGTTTTTGCGCGACGGCCCGTTCCGCGGTCCGGATCCGGTCCGGTTTTTGCGCGGCGGCCCCCTTCCGCTCCGGTTTTTGCGCAGCGGCCCCCATTCGCTCCGGTTTTTGCGCGGCGGCCCGCTCCGCGGGCCGGATCCGCTCCGGTTTTTGCGCGGTGGCCCCGATCCGCTCCGGGTTTTGCGCGGCGGCCCCGATCCGGTCCGTTTTTTGCGCGGCGGCCCGTTCCGCGGGCCGGTTCCACTCCGGTTTTTGCGCGGCGGCCCCGATCCGGTCCGGTTTTTGCGCGGCGGCCCGTTCCGCGGGCCGGATCCGCTCCGGTTTTTGCGCGGCGGCCCCGATCCGGTCCGGTTTTTGCGCGGCGGCCCGTTCCGCGGGCCGGATCCGCTCCGGTTTTTGCGCGGCGGCCCCGATCCGGTCCGGTTTTTGCGCGGCGGCCCGTTCCGCGGGCCGGATCCGCTCCGGTTTTTGCGCGGCGGCACCGATTCGCTCCGGTTTTTGAGCGGCGCCACGTTCCGCGGGCCGCATCCTGTCCGGTTTTTGCGCGGCGGCTCCGATCGGCTCCGGTTTTTGCACGGCGGCCCGTTCCGCGGGCCGCATCCGCTCCGGTTTTTGCGCGGCGGCCCCGATCCGGTCCGGTTTTTGCGCGGCGGCCCGTTCCGCGGGCCGGATCCGCTCCGCTTTTTGCGCGGTGGCCCCGATCCTGTCCGGTTTTTGACCGGCGGCCCGTTCCGCGGGCCGCATCCGGTCCGGTTTTTGCGCGGCAGCCCCGATCCGCGGGCCGGATCCCGTCCGGTTTTTGCACGGCGGCCCGTTCCGCGGGCCGGATCCGCTCCGGATTTTGCACGGCGGCCCCCATCCGCTCCGGTTTTTGCGCGGCAGCCCGTTCCGCGGGCCGGATCCGCTCCGGTTTTTGCGCGGTGGCACCGAGCCGGTCCGGTTTTTGCGCGGCGGCCCGTTCCGCGGGCCGCATCCGCTCCGGTTTTTGCGCGGCGGCCCCGATCCTGTCCGGTTTTTGCGCCGCGGCCCGTTCCGCGGGCCGCATCCGGTCCGGTTTTTGCGCGGCGGCCCCCATCCGCTCCGGTTTTTGAGCGGCGGCCCGTTCCGCGGGCCGGATCCGCTCCGGTTTTTGCGCGGTGGCCCCGATCCGCTCCGGTTTTTGCGCGGCGGCCCCGAGCCGGTCCGGTTTTTGCGCGGCGGCCCGTTCCGCGGGCCGCATCCGCTCCGGTTTTTGCGCAGCGGCCCCGATCCTGTCCGGTTTTTGCGCGACGGCCCGTTCCGCGGTCCGGATCCGGTCCGGTTTTTGCGCGGCGGCCCCCTTCCGCTCCGGTTTTTGAGCGGCGGCCCCCATTCGCTCCAGTTTTTGAGCGGCGGCCCGTTCCGCGGGCCGGATCCGCTCTGGTTTTTGCGCGGCGGCCCCGATCCTGTCCGGTTTTTGCGCGGCGGCCCGTTCCGCGGGCCGCATCCGCTCCGGTTTTTGCACGGCGGCCCCGAGCCGGTCCGGTTTTTGCGCGTCAGCCCGTTCCGCGGGCTGGATCCGGTCCGGGTTTTGCGCGGCGGGCCCGATCCGGTCCGTTTTTTGCGCGGCGGCCCGTTCCGCGGGCCGGTTCCACTCCGGTTTTTGCGCGGCGGCCCCGATCCGGTCCGGTTTTTGCGCGGCGGCCCGTTCCGCGGGCCGCATCCGCTCCGGTTTTTGCGCGGCGGCCCCGATCCGCTCCGGTTTTTGCGCGGCGGCCCGTTCCGCGGGCCGGATCCGCTCCGTTTTTTGCGCGGCGGCCCCGATCCGGTCCGGTTTTTGCGCGGCGGCCCGTTCCGCGGGCCGGATCCGCTCCGGTTTTTGCGCGGCGGCACCGATCCGGTCCGGTTTTTGCGCGGCGCCACGTTCCGCGGGCCGCATCCTGTCCGGTTTTTGCGCGGCGGCACCGAGCCGGTCCGGTTTTTGCGCGGCGGCCCGTTCCGCGGGCCGCATCCGGTCCGGTTTTTGCGCGGCGGCCCCGATCCGGTCCGGTTTTTGCGCGGCGGCCCGTTCCGCGGGCCGGATCCGCTCCGGTTTTTGCGCGGCGGCCCCCATCCTGTCTGGTTTTTGCGCGACGGCCCGTTCCGGGGGCCGCATCCGCTCCGGATTTTGAACGGCGGCCCCGAGCCGGTCCGGTTTTTGCGCGGCAGCCCGTTCCGCGGGCCGGATCCGCTCCAGTTTTTGCGCGGCGGTCCGTTCCGCGGGCCGCATCCACTCCGGTTTTTGCGCGGCGGCACCGATCCGCTCCGGTTTTTGCGCGGCAGCCCATTCCGCGGGCCGGATCCGCTCCGGTTTTTGCGCGGCGGCCCCGATCCGGTCCGGTTTTTGTGCGGCGGCCCGTTGCGCGGGCCGGATCCGCTCCGGTTTTTGCTCGGCGGCCCCCATCCGCTCCGGTTTTTGCGCGGCGGTCTGTTCCGCGGGCCGCAACTCTCCGGCTTTTGTGCGGCGGCCCCGATCCGGTCCGGTTTTTGCGCGGCAGCCCCGATCCTGTCCGGTTTTTGCGCGGCGGCCCCCATCCGCTCCGGTTTTTGCGCGGCGGCCCGTTCTGCAGGCCGCATCCGCTCCGGTTTTTGCGCGGCGGCACCGAGCCCGTCCGGTTTTTGCGCGGCGGCCCGTTCCGCGGGCCGCATCCGCTCCGGTTTTTGCGTGGCGGCCCCGATCCTGTCCGGTTTTTGCGCGACGGCCCGTTCCGCGGTCCGGATCCGCTCCGGTTTTTGCGCGGCGGCCCCCATCCGCTCCGGTTTTTGAGCGGCGGCCCATTCGGCGGGCCGGATCCGCTCCGGTTTTTGCGCGGTGGCCCCGGTCCGCTCCGGTTTTTGCGTGGCGGCACCGAGCCGCTCCGGTTTTTGCGCGGCGGCCCGTTCCGCGGGCCGGATCCGCTCCGCTTTTTGCGCGGTGGCTCCAATCCGCTCCGGTTTTTTCCCGGCGGCCCGTTCCGTGAGCCGCATCCGGTCCGGTTTTTGCGCGGCGGCACCGAGCCGGTCCGGTTTTTGCGCGGCGCCCCGTTCCGCGGGCCGGATCCGCTCCGGTTTTTGCGTGGCTGCCCCGACCGGTCCGGTTTTTGCGCGGCGGCCCCGATCCGCTCCGGTTTTTGCGCAGCGGCCCGTTGCGCGGGCCGGATCCGGTCCGGTTTTTGCGCGGCGGCCCCGAGCCGGTCCGGTTTTTGCGCGGCCCCGAGCCGTTCCGCGGGCCGCATCCGCTCCGGATTTTGCGCGGCGGCCCCGATCCGGTCAGGTTTTTGCGCGGCGGCCCGTTCCGCGGGCCGCATCCGCTCCGGTTTTTGCGCGGCGGCCCCGATCCGGTCCGGTTTTTGCGCGGCGGTCCGTTCCGCGGGCCGGATCCGCTCCGGTTTTTGTGCGGCGGCCCCGATCCGCTCCGGTTTTTGCGCGGCGGCCAGTTCCGCGGGCCGCATCCGCTCCGGTTTTTGCGCGGCGGCCCCGATCCGGTCCGGTTTTTGCGCGGCGGCCCCGATCCTCTTCGGTTTTTGCGCGGCGGCCCCGATCCGCTCCGGTTTTTGCGCGGCGGCCGGTTCTGCGGGCCGCATCCGCTCCGGTTTTTGCGCGGCGGCACCGAGCCGGTCCGGTTTTTGCGCGGCGGCCCGTTCCGCGGGCCGCATCCGCTCCGGTTTTTGCGCGGCGGCCCCGATCCTGTCCGGTTTTTGCGCGACGGCCCGTTCCGCAGGCCGGATCCGCTCCGGTTTTTGCGCGGCGGCTCCCATCCGCTCCGGTTTTTGCGCGGCGGCACCGATCCGGTCAGGTTTTTGCGCGGCGCCACGTTCCGCGGGCCGCATCCTGTGCGGTTTTTGCGCGGCGGCACCGAGCCGGTCCGGTTTTTGCGCGGCGGCCCGTTCCGCGGGACGCATCCGGTCCGGTTTTTGCGCGGCGGCCCCGATCCGGTCCGGTTTTTGCGCGGCGGCCCGTTCCGCGGGCCGGATCCGCTCCGGTTTTTGCGCGGCGGCCCCCATCCTGTCTGGTTTTTGCGCGACGGCCCGTTCCGGGGGCCGCATCCGCTCCGGATTTTGAACGGCGGCCCCGAGCCGGTCCGGTTTTTGCGCGGCAGCCCGTTCCGCGGGCCGGATCCGCTCCAGTTTTTGCGCGGCGGTCCGTTCCGCGGGCCGCATCCGCTCCGGTTTTTGCGCGGCGGCACCGATCCGCTCCGGTTTTTGCGCGGCAGCCCATTCCGCGGGCCGGATCCAGTCCGGTTTTTGCGCGGCGGCCCCGATCCGGTCCGGTTTTTGCGCGGCGGCCCGTTGCGCGGGCCGGATCCGCTCCGGTTTTTGCTCGGCGGCCCCCATCCGCTCCGGTTTTTGCGCGGCGGTCTGTTCCGCGGGCCGCAACTCTCCGGCTTTTGTGCGGCGGCCCCGATCCGGTCCGGTTTTTGCGCGGCAGCCCCGATCCTGTCCGGTTTTTGCGCGGCGGCCCCCATCCGCTCCGGTTTTTGCGCGGCGGCCCGTTCTGCGGGCCGCATCCGCTCCGGTTTTTGCGCGGCGGCACCGAGCCCGTCCGGTTTTTGCGCGGCGGCCCGTTCCGCGGGCCGCATCCGCTCCGGTTTTTGCGTGGCGGCCCCGATCCGGTCCGGTTTTTGTGCGGCGGCCCGTTGCGCGGGCCGGATCCGCTCCGGTTTTTGCTCGGCGGCCCCCATCCGCTCCGGTTTTTGCGCGGCGGTCTGTTCCGCGGGCCGCAACTCTCCGGCTTTTGTGCGGCGGCCCCGATCCGGTCCGGTTTTTGCGCGGCAGCCCCGATCCTGTCCGGTTTTTGCGCGGCGGCCCCCATCCGCTCCGGTTTTTGCGCGGCGGCCCGTTCTGCAGGCCGCATCCGCTCCGGTTTTTGCGCGGCGGCACCGAGCCCGTCCGGTTTTTGCGCGGCGGCCCGTTCCGCGGGCCGCATCCGCTCCGGTTTTTGCGTGGCGGCCCCGATCCTGTCCGGTTTTTGCGCGACGGCCCGTTCCGCGGTCCGGATCCGCTCCGGTTTTTGCGCGGCGGCCCCCATCCGCTCCGGTTTTTGAGCGGCGGCCCATTCGGCGGGCCGGATCCGCTCCGGTTTTTGCGCGGTGGCCCCGGTCCGCTCCGGTTTTTGCGTGGCGGCACCGAGCCGCTCCGGTTTTTGCGCGGCGGCCCGTTCCGCGGGCCGGATCCGCTCCGCTTTTTGCGCGGTGGCTCCAATCCGCTCCGGTTTTTTCCCGGCGGCCCGTTCCGTGAGCCGCATCCGGTCCGGTTTTTGCGCGGCGGCACCGAGCCGGTCCGGTTTTTGCGCGGCGCCCCGTTCCGCGGGCCGGATCCGCTCCGGTTTTTGCGTGGCTGCCCCGACCGGTCCGGTTTTTGCGCGGCGGCCCCGATCCGCTCCGGTTTTTGCGCAGCGGCCCGTTGCGCGGGCCGGATCCGGTCCGGTTTTTGCGCGGCGGCCCCGAGCCGGTCCGGTTTTTGCGCGGCCCCGAGCCGTTCCGCGGGCCGCATCCGCTCCGGATTTTGCGCGGCGGCCCCGATCCGGTCAGGTTTTTGCGCGGCGGCCCGTTCCGCGGGCCGCATCCGCTCCGGTTTTTGCGCGGCGGCCCCGATCCGGTCCGGTTTTTGCGCGGCGGTCCGTTCCGCGGGCCGGATCCGCTCCGGTTTTTGTGCGGCGGCCCCGATCCGCTCCGGTTTTTGCGCGGCGGCCAGTTCCGCGGGCCGCATCCGCTCCGGTTTTTGCGCGGCGGCCCCGATCCGGTCCGGTTTTTGCGCGGCGGCCCCGATCCTCTTCGGTTTTTGCGCGGCGGCCCCGATCCGCTCCGGTTTTTGCGCGGCGGCCGGTTCTGCGGGCCGCATCCGCTCCGGTTTTTGCGCGGCGGCACCGAGCCGGTCCGGTTTTTGCGCGGCGGCCCGTTCCGCGGGCCGCATCCGCTCCGGTTTTTGCGCGGCGGCCCCGATCCTGTCCGGTTTTTGCGCGACGGCCCGTTCCGCAGGCCGGATCCGCTCCGGTTTTTGCGCGGCGGCTCCCATCCGCTCCGGTTTTTGCGCGGCGGCACCGATCCGGTCAGGTTTTTGCGCGGCGCCACGTTCCGCGGGCCGCATCCTGTGCGGTTTTTGCGCGGCGGCACCGAGCCGGTCCGGTTTTTGCGCGGCGGCCCGTTCCGCGGGACGCATCCGGTCCGGTTTTTGCGCGGCGGCCCCGATCCGGTCCGGTTTTTGCGCGGCGGCCCGTTCCGCGGGCCGGATCCGCTCCGGTTTTTGCGCGGCGGCCCCCATCCTGTCTGGTTTTTGCGCGACGGCCCGTTCCGGGGGCCGCATCCGCTCCGGATTTTGAACGGCGGCCCCGAGCCGGTCCGGTTTTTGCGCGGCAGCCCGTTCCGCGGGCCGGATCCGCTCCAGTTTTTGCGCGGCGGTCCGTTCCGCGGGCCGCATCCGCTCCGGTTTTTGCGCGGCGGCACCGATCCGCTCCGGTTTTTGCGCGGCAGCCCATTCCGCGGGCCGGATCCAGTCCGGTTTTTGCGCGGCGGCCCCGATCCGGTCCGGTTTTTGCGCGGCGGCCCGTTGCGCGGGCCGGATCCGCTCCGGTTTTTGCTCGGCGGCCCCCATCCGCTCCGGTTTTTGCGCGGCGGTCTGTTCCGCGGGCCGCAACTCTCCGGCTTTTGTGCGGCGGCCCCGATCCGGTCCGGTTTTTGCGCGGCAGCCCCGATCCTGTCCGGTTTTTGCGCGGCGGCCCCCATCCGCTCCGGTTTTTGCGCGGCGGCCCGTTCTGCGGGCCGCATCCGCTCCGGTTTTTGCGCGGCGGCACCGAGCCCGTCCGGTTTTTGCGCGGCGGCCCGTTCCGCGGGCCGCATCCGCTCCGGTTTTTGCGTGGCGGCCCCGATCCTGTCCGGTTTTTGCGCGACGGCCCGTTCCGCGGGCCGGATCCGCTCCGGTTTTTGCGCGGCGGCCCCCATCCGCTCCGGTTTTTGAGCGGCGGCCCATTCGGCGGGCCGGATCCGCTCCGGTTTTTGCGCGGTGGCCCCGGTCCGCTCCGGTTTTTGCGTGGCGGCACCGAGCCGCTCCGGTTTTTGCGCGGCGGCCCGTTCCGCGGGCCGCATCCGGTCCGGTTTTTGCGTGGCGGCCCCGACCGGTCCGGTTTTTGCGCGGCGGCCCGTTCCGCGGGCCGCATCCGCTCCGGTTTTTGCGCGGCGGCCCGTTCCGCGGGCCGGATCCGCTCCGGTTTTTGCGCGGCGGCCCCGATCCGCTCCGGTTTTTGCGCGGCGGCCCGTTCCGCGGGCCGGATCCGCTCCGCTTTTTGCGCGGTGGCTCCAATCCGCTCCGGTTTTTGCCCGGCGGCCCGTTCCGTGAGCCGCATCCGGTCCGGTATTTGCGCGGCGGCCCCGAGCCGGTCCGGTTTTTGCGCGGCGCCCCGTTCCGCGGGCCGGATCCGCTCCGGTTTTTGCGTGGCTGCCCCGACCGGTCCGGTTTTTGCGCGGCGGCCCCGATCCGCTCCGGTTTTTGCGCAGCGGCCCGTTGCGCGGGCCGGATCCGGTCCGGTTTTTGCGCGGCGGCCCCGAGCCGGTCCGGTTTTTGCGCGGCGGCCCGTTCCGCGGGCCGCATCCGCTCCGGATTTTGCGCGGCGGCCCCGATCCGGTCCGGTTTTTGCGCGGCGGCCCGTTCCGCGGGCCGCATCCGCTCCGGTTTTTGCGCGGCGGCCCCGATCCGGTCCGGTTTTTGCGCGGCGGTCCGTTCCGCGGGCCGCATCCGCTCCGGTTTTTGTGCGGCGGCCCCGATCCGCTCCGGTTTTTGCGCGGCGGCCCGTTCCGCGGGCCGCATCCGCTCCGGTTTTTGCGCGGCGGCCCCGATCCGGTCCGGTTTTTGCGCGGCGGCCCCGATCCTCTTCGGTTTTTGCGCGGCGGCCCCGATCCGCTCCGGTTTTTGCGCGGCGGCCGGTTCTGCGGGCCGCATCCGCTCCGGTTTTTGCGCGGCGGCACCGAGCCGGTCCGGTTTTTGCGCGGCGGCCCGTTCCGCGGGCCGGATCCGCTCCGGTTTTTGCGCGGTGGCTCCCATCCGCTCCGGTTTTTGAGCGGCGGCCCGTTCCGCGGGCCGGATCCGCTCCGGTTTTTGCGCGGTGGCCCCGATCCGCTCCGGTTTTTGCGCGGCGGCACCGAGCCGGTCCGGTTTTTGCGCGGCGGCCCGTTCCGCGGGCCGCATCCGATCCGGTTTTTGCGCGGCGGCCCCGATCCGGTCCAGTTTTTGCGCGGCGGCCCCCATCCGCTCCGGTTTTTGAGCGGCGGCCCGTTCCGCGGGCCGGATCCGCTCCGGTTTTTGCGCGGTGGCCCCGAGCCGGTCCGGTTTTTGCGCGGCGGCCCGTTCCGCGCGCCGGATCCGGTCCGGTTTTTGCGAGGCGGCCCCGATGCTGTCCGGTTATTGCGCGGCGGCCCGTTCCGTGGGCCGGATCCGCTCCGGTTTTTGCGCGGCGGCCCCGAGCCGGTCAGGTTTTTGCGCGGCGGCCCGTTCCGCGGGCCGGATCCGCTCCAGTTTTTGCGCGGCGGCACCGAGCCGGTCCGGTTTTTGCGCGGCGGCCCGTTCCGCGGGCCGCATCCGCTCCGGTTTTTGCACGGCGGCCCCGAGCCGGTCCGGTTTTTGCGCGGCAGCCCGTTCCGCGGGCCGCATCCGCTCCGGTTTTTGCGCGGCGGCCCCGATCCGGTCCGTTTTTTGCGCGGTGGCCCCTTCCGCGGGCCGGTTCCGCTCCGGTTTTTGCGCGGCGGCCCCGATCCGGTCTGGTTTTTGCGCGGCGGCCCGTTCCGCGGGCCGGATCTGGTCCGGTTTTTGCGCGGCGGCCCCGATCCGCTCCGGTTTTTGCGCGGCGGCCCGTTCCGCGGGCCGGATCCGCTCCGTTTTTTGCGCGGCGGCCCCGATCCGGTCTGGTTTTTGCGCGGTGGCCCGTTCCGCGGGCCGGATCCGCTCCGGTTTTTGCGCGGCGGCCCCGAGCCGGTCAGGTTTTTGCGCGGCGGCCCCCATCCGCTCCGGTTTTTGCGCGGCGGCCCGTTCTGCAGGCCGCATCCGCTCCGGTTTTTGCGCGGCGGCACCGAGCCCGTCCGGTTTTTGCGCGGCGGCCCGTTCCGCGGGCCGCATCCGCTCCGGTTTTTGCGTGGCGGCCCCGATCCTGTCCGGTTTTTGCGCGACGGCCCGTTCCGCGGGCCGGATCCGCTCCGGTTTTTGCGCGGCGGCCCCCATCCGCTCCGGTTTTTGAGCGGCGGCCCATTCGGCGGGCCGGATCCGCTCCGGTTTTTGCGCGGTGGCCCCGGTCCGCTCCGGTTTTTGCGTGGCGGCACCGAGCCGCTCCGGTTTTTGCGCGGCGGCCCGTTCCGCGGGCCGCATCCGGTCCGGTTTTTGCGTGGCGGCCCCGACCGGTCCGGTTTTTGCGCGGCGGCCCGTTCCGCGGGCCGCATCCGCTCCGGTTTTTGCGCGGCGGCCCGTTCCGCGGGCCGGATCCGCTCCGGTTTTTGCGCGGCGGCCCCGATCCGCTCCGGTTTTTGCGCGGCGGCCCGTTCCGCGGGCCGGATCCGCTCCGCTTTTTGCGCGGTGGCTCCAATCCGCTCCGGTTTTTGCCCGGCGGCCCGTTCCGTGAGCCGCATCCGGTCCGGTATTTGCGCGGCGGCCCCGAGCCGGTCCGGTTTTTGCGCGGCGCCCCGTTCCGCGGGCCGGATCCGCTCCGGTTTTTGCGCGGCGGCCCCGATCCTGTCCGGTTTTTGCGCGGCGGCCCCGATCCGCTCCGGTTTTTGCGCAGCGGCCCGTTGCGCGGGCCGGATCCGCTCCGGTTTTTGCGCGGCGGCCCCGAGCCGGTCCGGTTTTTGCGCGGCGGCCCGTTCCGCGGGCCGCATCCGCTCCGGATTTTGCGCGGCGGCCCCGATCCGGTCCGGTTTTTGCGCGGCGGCCCGTTCCGCGGGCCGCATCCGCTCCGGTTTTTGCGCGGCGGCCCCGATCCGGTCCGGTTTTTGCGCGGCGGTCCGTTCCGCGGGCCGCATCCGCTCCGGTTTTTGTGCGGCGGCCCCGATCCGCTCCGGTTTTTGCGCGGCGGCCCGTTCCGCGGGCCGCATCCGCTCCGGTTTTTGCGCGGCGGCCCCGATCCGGTCCGGTTTTTGCGCGGCGGCCCCCATCCGCTCCGGTTTTTGCGCGGCGGCCCCGATCCGCTCCGGTTTTTGCGCGGCGGCCGGTTCTGCGGGCCGCATCCGCTCCCGTTTTTGCGCGGCGGCACCGAGCCGGTCCGGTTTTTGCGCGGCGGCCCGTTCCGCGGGCCGCATCCGCTCCGGTTTTTGCGCGGCGGCCCCGATCCTGTCCGGTTTTTGCGCGACGGCCCGTTCCGCGGGCCGGATCCGCTCCGGTTTTTGCGCGGCGGCTCCCATCCGCTCCGGTTTTTGAGCGGCGGCCCGTTCCGCGGGCCGGATCCGCTCCGGTTTTTGCGCGGTGGCCCCGATCCGCTCCGGTTTTTGCGCGGCGGCACCGAGCCGGTCCGGTTTTTGCGCGGCGGCCCGTTCCGCGGGCCGCATCCGATCCGGTTTTTGCGCGGCGGCCCCGATCCGGTCCAGTTTTTGCGCGGCGGCCCCCATCCGCTCCGGTTTTTGAGCGGCGGCCCGTTCCGCGGGCCGGATCCGCTCCGGTTTTTGCGCGGTGGCCCCGAGCCGGTCAGGTTTTTGCGCGGCGGCCCCCATCCGCTCCGGTTTTTGCGCGGCGGCCCGTTCTGCAGGCCGCATCCGCTCCGGTTTTTGCGCGGCGGCACCGAGCCCGTCCGGTTTTTGCGCGGCGGCCCGTTCCGCGGGCCGCATCCGCTCCGGTTTTTGCGTGGCGGCCCCGATCCTGTCCGGTTTTTGCGCGACGGCCCGTTCCGCGGGCCGGATCCGCTCCGGTTTTTGCGCGGCGGCCCCCATCCGCTCCGGTTTTTGAGCGGCGGCCCATTCGGCGGGCCGGATCCGCTCCGGTTTTTGCGCGGTGGCCCCGGTCCGCTCCGGTTTTTGCGTGGCGGCACCGAGCCGCTCCGGTTTTTGCGCGGCGGCCCGTTCCGCGGGCCGCATCCGGTCCGGTTTTTGCGTGGCGGCCCCGACCGGTCCGGTTTTTGCGCGGCGGCCCGTTCCGCGGGCCGCATCCGCTCCGGTTTTTGCGCGGCGGCCCGTTCCGCGGGCCGGATCCGCTCCGGTTTTTGCGCGGCGGCCCCGATCCGCTCCGGTTTTTGCGCGGCGGCCCGTTCCGCGGGCCGGATCCGCTCCGCTTTTTGCGCGGTGGCTCCAATCCGCTCCGGTTTTTGCCCGGCGGCCCGTTCCGTGAGCCGCATCCGCTCCGGTATTTGCGCGGCGGCCCCGAGCCGGTCCGGTTTTTGCGCGGCGCCCCGTTCCGCGGGCCGGATCCGCTCCGGTTTTTGCGTGGCTGCCCCGACCGGTCCGGTTTTTGCGCGGCGGCCCCGATCCGCTCCGGTTTTTGCGCAGCGGCCCGTTGCGCGGGCCGGATCCGCTCCGGTTTTTGCGCGGCGGCCCCGAGCCGGTCCGGTTTTTGCGCGGCGGCCCGTTCCGCGGGCCGCATCCGCTCCGGATTTTGCGCGGCGGCCCCGATCCGGTCCGGTTTTTGCGCGGCGGCCCGTTCCGCGGGCCGCATCCGCTCCGGTTTTTGCGCGGCGGCCCCGATCCGGTCCGGTTTTTGCGCGGCGGTCCGTTCCGCGGGCCGCATCCGCTCCGGTTTTTGTGCGGCGGCCCCGATCCGCTCCGGTTTTTGCGCGGCGGCCCGTTCCGCGGGCCGCATCCGCTCCGGTTTTTGCGCGGCGGCCCCGATCCGGTCCGGTTTTTGCGCGGCGGCCCCCATCCGCTCCGGTTTTTGCGCGGCGGCCCCGATCCGCTCCGGTTTTTGCGCGGCGGCCGGTTCTGCGGGCCGCATCCGCTCCCGTTTTTGCGCGGCGGCACCGAGCCGGTCCGGTTTTTGCGCGGCGGCCCGTTCCGCGGGCCGCATCCGCTCCGGTTTTTGCGCGGCGGCCCCGATCCTGTCCGGTTTTTGCGCGACGGCCCGTTCCGCGGGCCGGATCCGCTCCGGTTTTTGCGCGGCGGCTCCCATCCGCTCCGGTTTTTGAGCGGCGGCCCGTTCCGCGGGCCGGATCCGCTCCGGTTTTTGCGCGGTGGCCCCGATCCGCTCCGGTTTTTGCGCGGCGGCACCGAGCCGGTCCGGTTTTTGCGCGGCGGCCCGTTCCGCGGGCCGCATCCGATCCGGTTTTTGCGCGGCGGCCCCGATCCGGTCCAGTTTTTGCGCGGCGGCCCCCATCCGCTCCGGTTTTTGAGCGGCGGCCCGTTCCGCGGGCCGGATCCGCTCCGGTTTTTGCGCGGTGGCCCCGAGCCGGTCAGGTTTTTGCGCGGCGGCCCCCATCCGCTCCGGTTTTTGCGCGGCGGCCCGTTCTGCAGGCCGCATCCGCTCCGGTTTTTGCGCGGCGGCACCGAGCCCGTCCGGTTTTTGCGCGGCGGCCCGTTCCGCGGGCCGCATCCGCTCCGGTTTTTGCGTGGCGGCCCCGATCCTGTCCGGTTTTTGCGCGACGGCCCGTTCCGCGGGCCGGATCCGCTCCGGTTTTTGCGCGGCGGCCCCCATCCGCTCCGGTTTTTGAGCGGCGGCCCATTCGGCGGGCCGGATCCGCTCCGGTTTTTGCGCGGTGGCCCCGGTCCGCTCCGGTTTTTGCGTGGCGGCACCGAGCCGCTCCGGTTTTTGCGCGGCGGCCCGTTCCGCGGGCCGCATCCGGTCCGGTTTTTGCGTGGCGGCCCCGACCGGTCCGGTTTTTGCGCGGCGGCCCGTTCCGCGGGCCGCATCCGCTCCGGTTTTTGCGCGGCGGCCCGTTCCGCGGGCCGGATCCGCTCCGGTTTTTGCGCGGCGGCCCCGATCCGCTCCGGTTTTTGCGCGGCGGCCCGTTCCGCGGGCCGGATCCGCTCCGCTTTTTGCGCGGTGGCTCCAATCCGCTCCGGTTTTTGCCCGGCGGCCCGTTCCGTGAGCCGCATCCGCTCCGGTATTTGCGCGGCGGCCCCGAGCCGGTCCGGTTTTTGCGCGGCGCCCCGTTCCGCGGGCCGGATCCGCTCCGGTTTTTGCGTGGCTGCCCCGACCGGTCCGGTTTTTGCGCGGCGGCCCCGATCCGCTCCGGTTTTTGCGCAGCGGCCCGTTGCGCGGGCCGGATCCGCTCCGGTTTTTGCGCGGCGGCCCCGAGCCGGTCCGGTTTTTGCGCGGCGGCCCGTTCCGCGGGCCGCATCCGCTCCGGATTTTGCGCGGCGGCCCCGATCCGGTCCGGTTTTTGCGCGGCGGCCCGTTCCGCGGGCCGCATCCGCTCCGGTTTTTGCGCGGCGGCCCCGATCCGGTCCGGTTTTTGCGCGGCGGTCCGTTCCGCGGGCCGCATCCGCTCCGGTTTTTGTGCGGCGGCCCCGATCCGCTCCGGTTTTTGCGCGGCGGCCCGTTCCGCGGGCCGCATCCGCTCCGGTTTTTGCGCGGCGGCCCCGATCCGGTCCGGTTTTTGCGCGGCGGCCCCCATCCGCTCCGGTTTTTGCGCGGCGGCCCCGATCCGCTCCGGTTTTTGCGCGGCGGCCGGTTCTGCGGGCCGCATCCGCTCCGGTTTTTGCGCGGCGGCACCGAGCCGGTCCGGTTTTTGCGCGGCGGCCCGTTCCGCGGGCCGCATCCGCTCCGGTTTTTGCGCGGCGGCCCCGATCCTGTCCGGTTTTTGCGCGACGGCCCGTTCCGCGGGCCGGATCCGCTCCGGTTTTTGCGCGGCGGCTCCCATCCGCTCCGGTTTTTGAGCGGCGGCCCGTTCCGCGGGCCGGATCCGCTCCGGTTTTTGCGCGGTGGCCCCGATCCGCTCCGGTTTTTGCGCGGCGGCACCGAGCCGGTCCGGTTTTTGCGCGGCGGCCCGTTCCGCGGGCCGCATCCGATCCGGTTTTTGCGCGGCGGCCCCGATCCGGTCCAGTTTTTGCGCGGCGGCCCCCATCCGCTCCGGTTTTTGAGCGGCGGCCCGTTCCGCGGGCCGGATCCGCTCCGGTTTTTGCGCGGTGGCCCCGAGCCGGTCCGGTTTTTGCGCGGCGGCCCGTTCCGCGCGCCGGATCCGGTCCGGTTTTTGCGAGGCGGCCCCGATGCTGTCCGGTTATTGCGCGGCGGCCCGTTCCGTGGGCCGGATCCGCTCCGGTTTTTGCGCGGCGGCCCCGAGCCGGTCAGGTTTTTGCGCGGCGGCCCGTTCCGCGGGCCGGATCCGCTCCAGTTTTTGCGCGGCGGCACCGAGCCGGTCCGGTTTTTGCGCGGCGGCCCGTTCCGCGGGCCGCATCCGCTCCGGTTTTTGCACGGCGGCCCCGAGCCGGTCCGGTTTTTGCGCGGCAGCCCGTTCCGCGGGCCGCATCCGCTCCGGTTTTTGCGCGGCGGCCCCGATCCGGTCCGTTTTTTGCGCGGTGGCCCCTTCCGCGGGCCGGTTCCGCTCCGGTTTTTGCGCGGCGGCCCCGATCCGGTCTGGTTTTTGCGCGGCGGCCCGTTCCGCGGGCCGGATCTGGTCCGGTTTTTGCGCGGCGGCCCCGATCCGCTCCGGTTTTTGCGCGGCGGCCCGTTCCGCGGGCCGGATCCGCTCCGTTTTTTGCGCGGCGGCCCCGATACGGTCCGGTTTTTCCGCGGTGGCCCGTTCCGCGGGCCGGATCCGCTCCGGTTTTTGCGCGGCGGCCCCGAGCCGGTCAGGTTTTTGCGCGGCGGCCCGTTCCGCGGGCCGCATCCGCTCCGGATTTTGCACGGCGGCCCCGAGCCGGTCCGGTTTTTGCGCGGTGGCCCGTTCCGCGGGCCGGATCCGCTCCGGTTTTTGCGCGGCGGCCCCGAGCCGGTCAGGTTTTTGCGCGGCGGCCCCCATCCGCTCCGGTTTTTGCGCGGCGGCCCGTTCTGCAGGCCGCATCCGCTCCGGTTTTTGCGCGGCGGCACCGAGCCCGTCCGGTTTTTGCGCGGCGGCCCGTTCCGCGGGCCGCATCCGCTCCGGTTTTTGCGTGGCGGCCCCGATCCTGTCCGGTTTTTGCGCGACGGCCCGTTCCGCGGGCCGGATCCGCTCCGGTTTTTGCGCGGCGGCCCCCATCCGCTCCGGTTTTTGAGCGGCGGCCCATTCGGCGGGCCGGATCCGCTCCGGTTTTTGCGCGGTGGCCCCGGTCCGCTCCGGTTTTTGCGTGGCGGCACCGAGCCGCTCCGGTTTTTGCGCGGCGGCCCGTTCCGCGGGCCGCATCCGGTCCGGTTTTTGCGTGGCGGCCCCGACCGGTCCGGTTTTTGCGCGGCGGCCCGTTCCGCGGGCCGCATCCGCTCCGGTTTTTGCGCGGCGGCCCGTTCCGCGGGCCGGATCCGCTCCGGTTTTTGCGCGGCGGCCCCGATCCGCTCCGGTTTTTGCGCGGCGGCCCGTTCCGCGGGCCGGATCCGCTCCGCTTTTTGCGCGGTGGCTCCAATCCGCTCCGGTTTTTGCCCGGCGGCCCGTTCCGTGAGCCGCATCCGGTCCGGTATTTGCGCGGCGGCCCCGAGCCGGTCCGGTTTTTGCGCGGCGCCCCGTTCCGCGGGCCGGATCCGCTCCGGTTTTTGCGCGGCGGCCCCGATCCTGTCCGGTTTTTGCGCGGCGGCCCCGATCCGCTCCGGTTTTTGCGCAGCGGCCCGTTGCGCGGGCCGGATCCGCTCCGGTTTTTGCGCGGCGGCCCCGAGCCGGTCCGGTTTTTGCGCGGCGGCCCGTTCCGCGGGCCGCATCCGCTCCGGATTTTGCGCGGCGGCCCCGATCCGGTCCGGTTTTTGCGCGGCGGCCCGTTCCGCGGGCCGCATCCGCTCCGGTTTTTGCGCGGCGGCCCCGATCCGGTCCGGTTTTTGCGCGGCGGTCCGTTCCGCGGGCCGCATCCGCTCCGGTTTTTGTGCGGCGGCCCCGATCCGCTCCGGTTTTTGCGCGGCGGCCCGTTCCGCGGGCCGCATCCGCTCCGGTTTTTGCGCGGCGGCCCCGATCCGGTCCGGTTTTTGCGCGGCGGCCCCCATCCGCTCCGGTTTTTGCGCGGCGGCCCCGATCCGCTCCGGTTTTTGCGCGGCGGCCGGTTCTGCGGGCCGCATCCGCTCCCGTTTTTGCGCGGCGGCACCGAGCCGGTCCGGTTTTTGCGCGGCGGCCCGTTCCGCGGGCCGCATCCGCTCCGGTTTTTGCGCGGCGGCCCCGATCCTGTCCGGTTTTTGCGCGACGGCCCGTTCCGCGGGCCGGATCCGCTCCGGTTTTTGCGCGGCGGCTCCCATCCGCTCCGGTTTTTGAGCGGCGGCCCGTTCCGCGGGCCGGATCCGCTCCGGTTTTTGCGCGGTGGCCCCGATCCGCTCCGGTTTTTGCGCGGCGGCACCGAGCCGGTCCGGTTTTTGCGCGGCGGCCCGTTCCGCGGGCCGCATCCGATCCGGTTTTTGCGCGGCGGCCCCGATCCGGTCCAGTTTTTGCGCGGCGGCCCCCATCCGCTCCGGTTTTTGAGCGGCGGCCCGTTCCGCGGGCCGGATCCGCTCCGGTTTTTGCGCGGTGGCCCCGAGCCGGTCAGGTTTTTGCGCGGCGGCCCCCATCCGCTCCGGTTTTTGCGCGGCGGCCCGTTCTGCAGGCCGCATCCGCTCCGGTTTTTGCGCGGCGGCACCGAGCCCGTCCGGTTTTTGCGCGGCGGCCCGTTCCGCGGGCCGCATCCGCTCCGGTTTTTGCGTGGCGGCCCCGATCCTGTCCGGTTTTTGCGCGACGGCCCGTTCCGCGGGCCGGATCCGCTCCGGTTTTTGCGCGGCGGCCCCCATCCGCTCCGGTTTTTGAGCGGCGGCCCATTCGGCGGGCCGGATCCGCTCCGGTTTTTGCGCGGTGGCCCCGGTCCGCTCCGGTTTTTGCGTGGCGGCACCGAGCCGCTCCGGTTTTTGCGCGGCGGCCCGTTCCGCGGGCCGCATCCGGTCCGGTTTTTGCGTGGCGGCCCCGACCGGTCCGGTTTTTGCGCGGCGGCCCGTTCCGCGGGCCGCATCCGCTCCGGTTTTTGCGCGGCGGCCCGTTCCGCGGGCCGGATCCGCTCCGGTTTTTGCGCGGCGGCCCCGATCCGCTCCGGTTTTTGCGCGGCGGCCCGTTCCGCGGGCCGGATCCGCTCCGCTTTTTGCGCGGTGGCTCCAATCCGCTCCGGTTTTTGCCCGGCGGCCCGTTCCGTGAGCCGCATCCGCTCCGGTATTTGCGCGGCGGCCCCGAGCCGGTCCGGTTTTTGCGCGGCGCCCCGTTCCGCGGGCCGGATCCGCTCCGGTTTTTGCGTGGCTGCCCCGACCGGTCCGGTTTTTGCGCGGCGGCCCCGATCCGCTCCGGTTTTTGCGCAGCGGCCCGTTGCGCGGGCCGGATCCGCTCCGGTTTTTGCGCGGCGGCCCCGAGCCGGTCCGGTTTTTGCGCGGCGGCCCGTTCCGCGGGCCGCATCCGCTCCGGATTTTGCGCGGCGGCCCCGATCCGGTCCGGTTTTTGCGCGGCGGCCCGTTCCGCGGGCCGCATCCGCTCTGGTTTTTGCGCGGCGGCCCCGATCCGGTCCGGTTTTTGCGCGGCGGTCCGTTCCGCGGGCCGCATCCGCTCCGGTTTTTGTGCGGCGGCCCCGATCCGCTCCGGTTTTTGCGCGGCGGCCCGTTCCGCGGGCCGCATCCGCTCCGGTTTTTGCGCGGCGGCACCGAGCCGGTCCGGTTTTTGCGCGGCGGCCCGTTCCGCGGGCCGCATCCGATCCGGTTTTTGCGCGGCGGCCCCGATCCGGTCCAGTTTTTGCGCGGCGGCCCCCATCCGCTCCGGTTTTTGAGCGGCGGCCCGTTCCGCGGGCCGGATCCGCTCCGGTTTTTGCGCGGTGGCCCCGAGCCGGTCCGGTTTTTGCGCGGCGGCCCGTTCCGCGCGCCGGATCCGGTCCGGTTTTTGCGAGGCGGCCCCGATGCTGTCCGGTTATTGCGCGGCGGCCCGTTCCGTGGGCCGGATCCGCTCCGGTTTTTGCGCGGCGGCCCCGAGCCGGTCAGGTTTTTGCGCGGCGGCCCGTTCCGCGGGCCGGATCCGCTCCAGTTTTTGCGCGGCGGCACCGAGCCGGTCCGGTTTTTGCGCGGCGGCCCGTTCCGCGGGCCGCATCCGCTCCGGTTTTTGCACGGCGGCCCCGAGCCGGTCCGGTTTTTGCGCGGCAGCCCGTTCCGCGGGCCGCATCCGCTCCGGTTTTTGCGCGGCGGCCCCGATCCGGTCCGTTTTTTGCGCGGTGGCCCCTTCCGCGGGCCGGTTCCGCTCCGGTTTTTGCGCGGCGGCCCCGATCCGGTCTGGTTTTTGCGCGGCGGCCCGTTCCGCGGGCCGGATCTGGTCCGGTTTTTGCGCGGCGGCCCCGATCCGCTCCGGTTTTTGCGCGGCGGCCCGTTCCGCGGGCCGGATCCGCTCCGTTTTTTGCGCGGCGGCCCCGATACGGTCCGGTTTTTCCGCGGTGGCCCGTTCCGCGGGCCGGATCCGCTCCGGTTTTTGCGCGGCGGCCCCGAGCCGGTCAGGTTTTTGCGCGGCGGCCCGTTCCGCGGGCCGCATCCGCTCCGGATTTTGCACGGCGGCCCCGAGCCGGTCCGGTTTTTGCGCGGCGGTCCGTTCCGCGGGCCGCATCCGCTCCGGTTTTTGCGCGGCGGCACCGATCCGGTCCGGTTTTTGCGTGGCGGCCCGTTCCGCGGGCCGCATCCGCTCCGGTTTTTGCGCGGCGTCCCCGATCCTGTCCGGTTTTTGCGCGACGGCCCGTTCCGCGGTCCGGATCCGGTTCGGTTTTTGCGCGGCGGCCCCCATCCGCTCCGGTTTTTGAGCGGCGGCCCGTTCCGCGGGCCGGATCCGCTCCGGTTTTTGCGCGGCGGCCCCGAGCCGGTCCGGTTTTTGCGCGGCGGCCCGTTCCGCGCGCCGGATCCGCTCCGGTTTTTGCGAGGCGGCCCCGATGCTGTCCGGTTATTGCGCGGCGGCCCGTTCCGTGGGCCGGATCCGCTCCGGATTTTGCGCGGCGGCCCCGAGCCGGTCAGGTTTTTGCGCGGCGGCCCGTTCCGCGGGCCGGATCCGCTCCAGTTTTTGCGCGGCGGCCCCGATCCGGTCCGGTTTTTGCGCGGCGGCCCGTTCCGCGGGCCGGATCCGCTCCGGTTTTTGCACGGCCGCCCCGAGCCGGTCCGGTTTTTGCGCGGCAGCCCGTTCCGCGGGCCGCATCCGCTCCGGTTTTTGCGCGGCGGCCCCGATCCGGTCCGTTTTTTGCGCGGCGGCCCGTTCGGCGGGCCGGTTCCACTCCGGTTTTTGCGCGGCGGCCCCGATCCGGTCTGGTTTTTGCGCGGCGGCCCGTTCCGCGGGCCGCATCCGCTCCGGTTTTTGCGCGGCGGCCCCGATCCGCTCCGGTTTTTGCGCGGCGGCCCGTTCCGCGGGCCGCATCCGCTCCGGTTTTTGCGCGGCGGCCCCGATCCGCTCCGGTTTTTGCGCGGCGGCCCGTTCCGCGGGCCGGATCCGCTCCGGTTTTTGCGCGGCGGCACCGATCCGGTCAGGTTTTTGCGCGGCGCCACGTTCTGCGGGCCGGATCCACTCCGTTTTTTGCGCGACGGCACCGAGCCGGTCCGGTTTTTGCGCGGCGGCCCGTTCCGCGGGCCGGATCCGCTCCGGTTTTTGCGCGGTGGCACCGAGCCGCTCCGGTTTTTGCGCGGCGGCCCGTTCCGCGGGCCGGATCCGCTCCGATTTTTGCGCGGCGGCCCCCATCCTGTCCGGTTTTTGCGCGGCGGCCCGTTCTGCGGGCCGCATCCGCTCCGGATTTTGCACGGCGGCCCCGATCCGCTCCGTTTTTTGCGCGGCAGCCCGTTCCGCGGGCCGGATCCGGTCCGGTTTTTGCGCGGCGGTCCGTTCCGCGGGCCGCATCCGCTCCGGTTTTTGCGCGGCGGCCCCCATCCGCTCCGGTTTTTGCGCGGCAGCCCATTCCGCGGGCCGGATCCAGTCCGGTTTTTGCGCGGCGGCACCGATCCGGTCCGGTTTTTGCGCGGCGGCCCGTTGCGCGGGCCGCATCCGGTCCGGTTTTTGCGCAGCGGCCCCGAGCCGGTCCGGTTTTTGCACGGCGGCCCGTTCCGCGGGCCGGATCCGCTCCGGTTTTTGCGCGGCGGCCCCCATCCGCTCCGGTTTTTGCGCGGCGGCCCGTTCCGCGGGCCGGATCCGCTCCGGTTTTTGCGCGGCGGCACCGAGCCGGTCCGGTTTTTGCGCGGCGGCCCGTTCCGCGGGCCGCATCCGCTCCGGTTTTTGCGCGGCGGCCCCGATCCTGTCCGGTTTTTGCGCGACGGCCCGTTCCGCAGTCCGGATCCGGTCCGGTTTTTGCGCGGCGGCCCCGATCCGCTCCGGTTTTTGCGCGGCGGCCCGTTCTGCGGGCCGGATCCGCTCCGGTTTTTGCGCGGCGGCCCCGATCCCGTACGGTTTTTGCTTGGCAGCCCGTTCCGCGGGCCGGATCCGGTCCGGTTTTTGCGCGGCGGCACCGATCCGGTCCGGTTTTTGCGCGGCGGCCCGTTCCGCGGGCCGGATCCGCTCCGGTTTTTGCGCGGCAGCCCCGATCCGCGGGCCGGATCCCGTCCGGTTTTTGCGCGGCGGCCCGTTCCGCGGGCCGGATCCGCTCCGGTTTTTGCACGGCGGCCCCCATCCGCTCCGGTTTTTGCGCGGCAGCCCGTTCCGCGGGCCGGATCCGCTCCGGTTTTTGCGCGGCAGTCCGTTCCGCAGGACGCATCCGCTCCGGTTTTTGCGCGGCGGCACCGATCCGGTCAGGTTTTTGCGCGGCAGCCCATTCCGCGCACCGGATCCGGTCCGGTTTTTGCGCGGCGGCACCGAGCCGGTCCGGTTTTTGCGCGGCGGCCCGTTGCGCGGGCCGGATCCCCTCCGGTTTTTGCGCGGCGGCCCCGATCCGCTCCGGTTTTTGTGCGGCGGCCCCGATCCGGTCCGGTTTTTGCGCGGCGGCCCCAATCCGGTCCGGTTTTTACGCGGCGGCCCCGATCCGCTCCGGTTTTTGCGCGGCGGCCCGTTCTGCGGGCCGCATCCGCGCCGGTTTTTGCGCGGCGGCACCGAGCCGGTCCGGTTTTTGCGCGGCGGCCCGTTCCGCGGGCCGCATCCACTCCGGTTTTTGCGCGGCGGCCCCGATCCTGTCCGGTTTTTGCGCGACGGCCCGTTCCGCGGGCCGGATCCGCTCCGGTTTTTGCGCGGCGGCCCCGATCCGGTCCGGTTTTTGCGCGGCGGCCCGTTCCGCGGGCCGGATCCGCTCCGGTTTTTGCGCGGCGGCCCCGAGCCGGTCAGGTTTTTGCGTGGCGGCCCGTTCCGCGGGCCGCATCCGCTCCGGATTTTGCACGGCGGCCCCGAGCCGGTCCGGTTTTTGCGCGGCGGCCCGTTCCACGGGCCGGATCCGGTCCGGTTTTTGCGCGGCGGTCCGTTCCGCGGGCCGCATCCGCTCCGGTTTTTGCGCGGCGGCACCGATCCGGTCCGGTTTTTGCGTGGCGGCCCGTTCCGCGGGCCGCATCCGCTCCGGTTTTTGCGCGGCGTCCCCGATCCTGTCCGGTTTTTACGCGACGGCCCGTTCCGCGGTCCGGATCCGCTCCGGTTTTTGCGCGGTGGCCCCCATCCGCTCCGGTTTTTGCACGGCGGCACCGAGCCGGTCCGGTTTTTGCGCGGCGGCCCGTTCCGCGGGCCGCATCCGCTCCGGTTTTTGCGCGGCGGCCCCGATCCTGTCCGGTTTTTGCGCGACGGCCCGTTCCGCGGTCCGGATCCGGTCCGGTTTTTGCGCGGCGGCCCCCATCCGCTCCGGTTTTTGAGCGGCGGCCCGTTCCGCGGGCCGGATCCGCTCCGGTTTTTGCGCGGTGGCCCCGATCCGCTCCGGTTTTTGCGCGGCGGCCCGTTCCGCGCGCCGGATCCGGTCCGGTTTTTGCGCGGCGGCCCCGAAGCTGTCCGGTTATTGCGCGGCGGCCCGTTCCGTGGGCCGGATCCGCTCCGGATTTTGCGCGGCGGCCCCGAGCCGGTCAGGTTTTTGCGCAGCGGCCCGTTCCGCGGGCCGGATCCGCTCCAGTTTTTGCGCGGCGGCCCCGATCCGGTCCGGTTTTTGCCCGGCGCCCCGTTCCGCGGGCCGCATCCGCTCCGGTTTTTGCGCGGCGGCCCGGATCCGGTCCGGTTTTTGCGCGGCAGCCCGTTCCGCGGGCCGGATCCGCTCCGGTTTTTGCGCGGCGGCCCCGATCCGGTCCGTTTTTTGCGCGGTGGCCCCTTCCGCGGGCCGGTTCCGCTCCGGTTTTTGCGCGGCGGCCCCGATCCGGTCTGGTTTTTGCGCGGCGGCCCGTTCCGCGGGCCGGATCCGCTCCGGTTTTTGCGCGGCGGCCCCCATCCGGTCCGGTTTTTGCGCGGCGGCCCGTTCCGCGGGCCGGATCCGCTCCGTTTTTTGCGCGGCGGCCCCGATCCTGTCCGGTTTTTGCGCGGCGGCCCGTTCCGCGGGCCTGATCCGCTCCGGTTTTTGCGCGGCGGCACCGAGCCGCTCCGGTTTTTGCGCGGCGCCACGTTCCGCGGGCCGGATCCACTCCGTTTTTTGCGCGGCGGCACCGAGCCGGTCCGGTTTTTGCGCGGCGGCCCGTTCCGCGGGCCGGATCCGCTCCGGTTTTTGCGCGGCGGCCCCGATCCCGTACGGTTTTTGCGCGGCAGGGCGTTCCGCGGGCCGGATCCGCTCCAGTTTTTGCACGGCGGCCCGTTCCGCGGGCCGGATCCGCTCCGGATTTTGCACGGCAGCCCCCATCCGCTCCGGTTTTTGCGCGGCAGCCCGTTCCGCGGGCCGGATCCGCTCCGGTTTTTGCGCGGCGGTCCGTTTCGCAGGACGCATCCGCTCCGGTTTTTGCGCGGCGGCACCGATCCGGTCAGGTTTTTGCGCGGCAGCCCATTCCGCGGGCCGGATCCGGTCCGGTTTTTGCGCGGCGGCCCCCATCCGCTCCGGTTTTTGAGCGGCGGCACCGATCCTGTCAGGTTTTTGCGCGGCAGCCCATTCCGCGGGCCGGATCCGCTCCGGTTTTTGCGCGGCGGCCCCCATCCGCTCCGGTTTTTGAGCGGCGGACCGTTCCGCGGGCCGGATCCGCTCCTGTTTTTGCGCGGTGGCCCCGATCCGCTCCGGTTTTTGCGCGGCGGCACCGAGCCGGTCCAGTTTTTGCGCGGCGGCCCGTTCCGCGGGCCGCATCCGCTCCGGTTTTTGCGCGGCGGCCCCGATCCTGTCCGGTTTTTGCACGACGGCCCGTTCCGCGGTCCGGATCCGCTCCGGTTTTTGCGCGGCGGCCCCCATCCGCTCCGGTTTTTGAGCGGCGGCCCGTTCCGCGGGCCGGATCCGCTCCGGTTTTTGCGCGGTGCCCCCGATCCGGTCCGGTTTTTGCGCGGCGGCCCGTTCCGCGCGCCGGATCCGGTCCGGTTTTTGCGAGGCGGCCCCGATGCTGTCCGGTTATTGCGCGGCGGCCCGTTCCGCGGGCCGGATCCGGTCCGGATTTTGCGCAGCGGCCCCGAGCCGGTCAGGTTTTTGCGCGGCGGCCCGTTCCGCGGGCCGGATCCGCTCCAGTTTTTGCGCGGCGGCCCCGATCCGGTCCGGTTTTTGCGCGGGAGCCCGTTCCGCGGGCCGGATCCGCTCCGGTTTTTGCACGGCGGCCCCGAGCCGGTCCGGTTTTTGCGCGGCAGCCCGTTCCGCGGGCCGGATCCGCTCCGGTTTTTGCGCGGCGGCCCCGATCCGGTCCGTTTTTTGCGCGGCGGCCCGTTCCGCGGGCCGGATCCACTCCGGTTTTTGCGCGGCGGCCCCGATCCGGTCTGGTTTTTGCGCGGCGGCCCGTTCCGCGGGCCGGATCCGCTCCGGTTTTTGCGCGGCGGCCCCCATCCGCTCCGGTTTTTGCGCGGCGGCCCGTTCCGCGGGCCGGATCCGCTCCGTTTTTTGCGCGGCGGCCCCGATCCGGTCCGGTTTTTGCGCGGCGGCCCGTTCCGCGGGCCGGATCCGGTCCGGTTTTTGCGCGGCGGCCCCGATCCGGTCCGGTTTTTGCGCGGCGCCACGTTCCGCGGGCCGGATCCACTCCGTTTTTTGCGCGGCGGCACCGAGCCGGTCCGGTTTTTGCGCGGCGGCCCGTTCCGCGGGCCGCATCCGCTCCGGTTTTTGCGCGGCGGCCCCGATCCGCTCCGGTTTTTGCGCGGCGGCCCGTTCCGCGGGCCGGATCCGCTCCGGTTTTTGCGCGGCGGCCCCCATCCGCTCCGGTTTTTGAGCGGCGGCCCGTTCCGCGGGCCGGATCCGCTCCGGTTTTTGCGCGGTGCCCCCGATCCGGTCCGGTTTTTGCGCGGCGGCCCGTTCCGCGCGCCGGATCCGGTCCGGTTTTTGCGAGGCGGCCCCGATGCTGTCCGGTTATTGCGCGGCGGCCCGTTCCGCGGGCCGGATCCGCTCCGGATTTTGCGCAGCGGCCCCGAGCCTGTCAGGTTTTTGCGTGGCGGCCCGTTCCGCGGGCCGGATCCGCTCCAGTTTTTGCGCGGCGGCCCCGATCCGGTCCCGTTTTTGCGCGGCAGCCCGTTCCGCGGGCCGGATCCGCTCCGGTTTTTGCACGGCGGCCCCGAGCCGGTCCGGTTTTTGCGCGGCAGCCCGTTCCGCGGGCCGGATCCGCTCCGGTTTTTGCGCGGCGGCCCCGATCCGGTCCGTTTTTTGCGCGGCGGCCCGTTCCGCGGGCCGGTTCCACTCCGGTTTTTGCGCGGCGGCCCCGATCCGGTCTGGTTTTTGCGCGGCGGCCCGTTCCGCGGGCCCCATCCGGTCCGGTTTTTGCGCGGCGGCCCCCATCCGCTCCGGTTTTTGCGCGGCGGCCCGTTCCGCGGGCCGGATCCGCTCCGGTTTTTGCGCGGCGGCCCCGATCCGCTCCGGTTTTTGCGCGGCGGCCCGTTCCGCGGGCCGGATCCGCTCCGGTTTTTGCGCGGCGGCCCCGATCCGGTCCGGTTTTTGCGCGGCGCCACGTTCCGCGGGCCGGATCCACTCCGTTTTTTGCGCGGCGGCACCGATCCGGTCCGGTTTTTGCGCGGCGGCCCGTTCCGCGGGCCGCATCCGCTCCGGTTTTTGCGCGGCGGCCCCGATCCGGTCTGGTTTTTGCGCGGCGGCCCGTTCTGCGGGCCGCATCCGCTCCGGTTTTTGCGCGGCGGCCCTCATCCTGTCCGGTTTTTGCGCGGCGGCCCGTTCCGCGGGCCGCATCCGCTCCGGTTTTTGCGCGGCGGCCCCGAGCCGGTCCGGTTTTTGCGCGGCAGCCCGTTCCGCGGGCCGGATCCGGTCCGGTTTTTGCGCGGCGGCCCCGATCCGGTCCGGTTTTTGCGCGGCAGCCCATTCCGCGGGCCGGATCCAGTCCGGTTTTTGCGCGGCGGCCCCAATCCGCTCCGGTTTTTGCGCGGCGGCCCCCATCCGCTCCGGTTGTAGCGCGGCGGTCCGTTCCGCGGGCCTCATCCGCTCCGGATTTTGAGCGGCGGCCCCGATCCGGTCCGGTTTTTGCGCGGCGGCCCCGATCCTGTCCGGTTTTTGCGCGGCGGCCCCCATCCGCTCCGGTTTTTGCGCGGCGGCCCATTCTGCGGGCCGCATCCGCTCCGGTTTTTGCGCGGCGGCACCGAGCCGCTCCGGTTTTTGCGCGGCGGCCCGTTCCGCGGGCCGTATCTGCTCCGGTTTTTGCGTGGCGGCCCCGATCCTGTCCGGTTTTTGCGCGACGGCCCGTTCCGCGGGCCGGATCCGCTCCGGTTTTTGCGCGGCGGCCCCGATCCTGTCCGGTTTTTGCGCGACGGCCCGTTCCGCGGGCCGGATCCGCTCCGGTTTTTGCGCGGTGGCCCCGATCCGCTCCGGTTTTTGCGCGGCGGCACCGAGCCGGTCCGGTTTTTGCGCGGCGTCCCGTTCCGCGGGCCGCATCCGCTTCAGTTTTTGCACGGCGGCCCCGATCCGGTCCGGTTTTTGCGCGGCGGCCCGTTCCGCGGGCCGCATCCGCTCCGGTTTTTGCGCGGCGGCCCCCATCCGCTCCGGTTTTTGCGCGGCGGTCCGTTCCGCGGGCCGGATCCGCTCCGGTTTTTGCGCGGCGGCCCGTTCCGCGGGCCGGATCCGCTCCGGTTTTTGCGAGGCGGCCCCGATCCGCTCCGGTTTTTGCGCGGCAGCCCGTTCCGCGGGCCGGATCCGCTCCGGTTTTTGCGCGGTGGCTCCAATCCGCTCCGTTTTTGCCCGGCGGCCCGTTCCGTGAGCCGCATCCGCTCCGGTTTTTGCGCGGCGGCCCCGATCCGGTCCGGTTTTTGCGCGGCGCCCCGTTCCGCGGGCCGGATCCGCTCCGGTTTTTGCGTGGCGGCCCCGACCGGTCCGGTTTTTGCGCGGCGGCGCATTGCGCGGGCCTGATCCGGTCCGGTTTTTGCGCGGCGGCCCCGATCCAGTCCGGTTTTTGCGCGGCGGCCCGTTCCGCGGGCCGGATCCGGTCCGGTTTTTGCGCGGTGGCCCCGAGCCGGTCCGGTTTTTGCACGGCGGCCCGTTCCGCGGGCCGCATCCGCTCCGGTTTTTGCGCGGCGGCCCCGATCCTGTCCGGTTTTTGCGCGACGGCCCGTTCCGCGGGCCTGTTCCACTCCGGTTTTTGCGCGGCGGCCCCCATCCGCTCCGGTTTTTGAGCGGCGGCCCGTTCCGCGGGCCGGATCCGCTCCGGTTTTTGCGCGGCGGCCCCGATCCGCTCCGGTTTTTGCGCGGCGGCCCGTTCCGCGCGCCGGATCCGGTCCGGTTTTTGCGAGGCGGCCCCGATGCTGTCCGGTTATTGCGCGGCGGCCCGTTCCGTGGGCCGGATCCGCTCCGGATTTTGCGCGGCGGCCCGGAGCCGGTCAGGTTTTTGCGCGGCGGCCCGTTCCGCGGGCCGGATCCGCTCCAGTTTTTGCGCGGCGGCCCCGATCCGGTCCGGTTTTTGCGCGGCGGCCCGTTCCGCGGGCCGGAGCCGGTCCGGTTTTTGCACGGCGGCCCCGAGCCGGTCCGGTTTTTGCGCGGCGGCCCGTTCCGCGGGCCGGATCCGCTCCGGGTTTTGCGCGGCGGCCCCGATCCGGTCCGTTTTTTGCGCGGCGGCCCGTTCCGCGGGCCGGTTCCACTCCGGTTTTTGCGCGGCGGCCCCGATCCGGTCAGGTTTTTGCGCGGCAGCCCATTCCGCGGGCCGGATCCGCTCCGGTTTTTGCGCGGCGGCCCCGATCCGCTCCGGTTTTTTGCGCGGCGGCCCGTTGCGCGGGCCGGATCCGCTCCGGTTTTTGCGCGGCGGCACCGATCCGCTCCGGATTTTGTGCGGCGGCCCCGATCCGCTCCGGTTTTTGCGCGGTGGCCCCGATCCGCTCCGGTTTTTGCGCGGCGGCGCATTCCGCGCGCCGGATCCGGTCCGGTTTTTGCGCGGCGGCCCCGATCCGGTCCGGTTTTTGCGCGGCAGCCCGTTCCGCGGGCCGGATCCGCTCCGGTTTTTGCGCGGCGGCCCCGATCCGGTCCGTTTTTTGCGCGGCGGCCCGTTCCGCGGGCCGGTTCCACTCCGGTTTTTGCGCGGCGGCCCCGATCCGGTCCGGTTTTTGCGCGGCGGCCCGTTCCGCGGGCCGCATCCGCTCCGGTTTTTGCACGGTGGCCACGAGCCGGTCCGGTTTTTGCGCGGCAGCCCGTTCCGCGGGCCGGATCCGCTCCGGTTTTTGCGCGGCGGCCCCGATCCGGTCCGTTTTTTGCGCGGCGGCCCGTTCCGCGGGCCGGTTCCACTCCGTTTTTTGCGCGGCGGCCCCGATCCGGTCTGGTTTTTGCGCGGCGGCCCGTTCCGCGGGCCGGATCCGCTCCGGTTTTTGCACGGCGGCCCCGATCCGCTCCGGTTTTTGCGCGGCGGCCCGTTCCGCGGGCCGGATCCGGTCCGGTTTTTGCGCGGCGGCCCCGATCCGGTCCGGTTTTTGCGCGGCGGCCCGTTCCGCGGGCCGCATCCGCTACGGTTTTTGCGCGGCGGCACCGATCCGGTCCGGTTTTTGCGCGGCGCCACGTTCCGCGGGCCGGATCCACTCCGTTTTTTGCGCGGCGGCACCGAGCCGGTCCGGTTTTTGCGCGGCGGCCCGTTCCGCGGGCCGCTTCCGCTCCGGTTTTTGCGCGGCGGCCCCGATCCGCTCCGGTTTTTGCGCGGCGGCCCGTTCCGCGCGCCGGATCCGCTCCGGTTTTTGCGCGGCGGCCCCCATCCTGTCCGGTTTTTGCGCGGTGGCCCGTTCCGCGGGCCGCATCCGCTCCGGATTTTGCACGGCGGCCCCGAGCCGGTCCGGTTTTTGCGCGGCAGCCCGTTCCGCAGGCCGCATCCGCTCCGGTTTTTGCGCGGCGGTCCGTTCCGCGGGCCGCATCCGCTCCGGTTTTTGCGCGGCGGCACCGATCCGCTCCGGTTTTTGCGCGGCAGCCCATTCCGCGGGCCGGATCCAGTCCGGTTTTTGCGCGGCAGCCACGATCCGGTCCGGTTTTTGCGCGGCGGCCCGTTGCGCGGGCCGGATCCGCTCCGGTTTTTACGCGGCGGTCCCCATCCGCTCCGGTTTTAGCGCGGCGGTCCGTTCCGCGGGCCGCATCCGCTCCGGATTTTGTGCGGCGGCACCGATCCGCTCCGGTTTTTGCCCGGCGGCCCCGATCCTGTCCGGTTTTTGCGCGGCGGCCGCCATCCGCTCCGGTTTTTGCGAGACGGCCCGTTCCGCGGGCCGCATCCGCTCCGGTTTTTGCGCGGCGGCACAGAGCCGGTCCGGTTTTTGCGCGGCGGCCCGTTCCGCGGGCCGCATCTGCTCCGGTGTTTGCGTGGCGGCCCCGATCCTGTCCGGTTTTTGCGCGATGGCCCGTTCCGCGGGCCGGATCTGCTCCGGTTTTTGCGCGGCGGCCCCCATCCGCTCCGGTTTTTGAGCGGCGGCCCGTTCGGCGGGCCGGATCCGCTCCGGTTTTTGCGCGGTGGCCCCGATCCGCTCCGGTTTTTGCGCGGCGGCACCGAGCCGCTCCGGTTTTTGCGCGGCGGCCCGTTCCGCGGGCCGCATCCGCTCCGGTTTTTGCGCGGCGGCCCCGATCCGCTCCGGTTTTTGCGCGGCGGCCCGTTCCGCGGGCCGGATCCGCTCCGGTTTTTGCGCGGCGGCCCCGATCCGCTCCGGTTTTTGCGCGGCGGCCCGTTCCGCGGGCCGGATGCGCTCCGCTATTTGCGCGGTGGCTCCAATCCACTCCGGTTTTTGCCCGGCGGCCCGTTCCGTGAGCCGCATCCGGTCCGGTTTTTGCGCGGCGGCCCCGATCCGCTCCGGTTTTTGCGCGGCGCCCCGTTCCGCGGGCCGGATCCGCTCCGGTTTTTGCGTGGCGGCCCCGACCGGTCCGGTTTTTGCGCGGCGGCCCGTTCCGCGGGCCGGATCCGGTCCGGTTTTTGCGCGGCGGCCCCGATCCGGTCCGGTTTTTGCGCGGCGGCCCGTTGCGCGGGCCGGATCCGGTCCGGTTTTTGCGCGGCGGCCCCGAGCCGGTCCGGTTTTTCCACGGCGGCCCGTTCCGCGGGCCGGATCCGCTCCGGATTTTGCGCGGCGGCCCCGATCCGGTCAGGTTTTTGCGTGGCGGCCCGTTCCGCGGGCCGCATCCGCTCCGGTTTTTGTGCGGCGGCCCCGATCCGCTCCGGTTTTTGCGCGGCGGCCCGTTCCGCGGGCCGGATCCGGTCCGGTTTTCGCGCGGCGGCCCCGATCCCGTACGGTTTTTGCGCGGCAGCCCGTTCCGCGGGCCGGATCCGCTCCGGTTTTTGCGCGGCGGCCCCGATCCGCTCCGGTTTTTGCGCGGCGGCCCGTTCCGCGGGCCGGATCCGGTCCGGTTTTTGCGCGGCAGCCCCGATCCGCGGGCCGGATCCCGTCCGGTTTTTGCACGGCGGCCCGTTCCACGGGCCGGATCCGCTCCGGATTTTGCGCGGCGGCCCCGAGCCGGTCCGGTTTTTGCGCGGCGGTCCGTTCCGCAGGACGCATCCGCTCCGGTTTTTGCGCGGCGGCACCGATCCGGTCAGGTTTTTGCGCGGCAGCCCATTCCGCGGGCCGGATCCGGTCCGGTTTTTGCGCGGCGGCCCCGATCCGCTCCGGTTTTTGCGCGGCGGCCCGTTGCGCGGGCCGGATCCGCTCCGGTTTTTGCGCGGCGGCCCCGATCCGGTGCGGTTTTTGCGCGGCGGCCCGTTCCGCGGGCCGGATCCGCTCCGGTTTTTGTGCGGCGGCCCCGATCCGCTCCGGTTTTTGCGCGGCGGCCCCGATCTTGTCCGGTTTTTGCGCGGCGGCCCCCATCCGCTCCGGTTTTTGCGCGGCGGCCCGTTCTGCGGGCCGCATCCGCTCCGGTTTTTGCGCGGCGGCACCGAGCCGCTCCGGTTTTTGCGCGGCGGCCCGTTCCGCGGGCCGCATCCGCTCCGGTTTTTGCGCGGCGGCCCCGATCCGCTCCGGTTTTTGCGCGACGGCCCGTTCCGCGGGCCGGATCCGCTCCGGTTTTTGCGCGGCAGCCCCCATCCGCTCCGGTTTTTGAGCGGCGGCCCGTTCGGCGGGCCGGATCCGCTCCGGTTTTTGCGCGGTGGCCCCGATCCGCTCCGGTTTTTGCGCGGCGGCACCGAGCCGGTCCGGTTTTTGCGCGGCGGCCCGTTCCGCGGGCCGCATCCGCTCCGGTTTTTGCGCGGCGGCCCCGATCCGCTCCGGTTTTTGCGCGACGGCCCGTTCCGCGGTCCGGATCCGCTCCGGTTTTTGCGCGGCGGCCCCCATCCGCTCCGGTTTTTGCGCAGCGGCCCCCATCCGCTCCGGTTTTTGAGCGGCGGCCCGTTCCGCGGGCCGGATCCGCTCCCGTTTTTGCGCGGTGGCCCCCATCCGCTCCGGTTTTTGAGCGGCGGCCCGTTCCGCGCGCCGGATCCGGTCCGGTTTTTGCGAGGCGGCCCCGATGCTGTCCGGTTATTGCGCGGCGGCCCGTTCCGTGGGCCGGATCCGCTCCGGATTTTGCGCGGCGGCCCCGAGCCGGTCAGGTTTTTGCGCGGCGGCCCGTTCCGCGGGCCGCATCCGCTCCAGTTTTTGCGCGGCGGCCCCGATCCGCTCCGGTTTTTGCGCGGTGGCCCCGATCCGCTCCGGTTTTTGCGCGGCGGCACCGATCCGGTCCGGTTTTTGCGCGGCGGCCCGTTCCGCGGGCCGCATCCGCTCCGGTTTTTGCGCGGCGGCCCCGATCCGCTCCGGTTTTTGCGCGGCGGCCCGTTCCGCGGGCCGGATCCGGTCCGGTTTTTGCGCGGCGGCCCCATCCGCTCCGGTTTTTGCGCGGCGGCCCGTTCCGCGGGCCGGATCCGCTCCGGTTTTTGCGCGGCGGCCCCGATCCGCTCCGGTTTTTGCGCGGCGGCCCGTTCCGCGGGCCGGATGCGCTCCGCTATTTGCGCGGTGGCTCCAATCCGCTCCGGTTTTTGAGCGGCGGCCCGTTCCGTGAGCCGCATCCGGTCCGGTTTTTGCGCGGCGGCCCCGATCCGCTCCGGTTTTTGCGCGGCGCCCCGTTCCGCGGGCCGGATCCGCTCCGGTTTTTGCGTGGCGGCCCCGACCGGTCCGGTTTTTGCGCGGCGGCCCGTTCCGCGGGCCGGATCCGGTCCGGTTTTTGCGCGGCGGCCCCGATCCGGTCCGGTTTTTGCGCGGCAGCCCGTTCCGCGGGCCGGATCCGCTCCGGTTTTTGCGCGGTGGCCCCCATCCGCTCCGGTTTTTGCACGGCGGCACCGAGCCGGTCCGGTTTTTGCGCGGCGGCCCGTTCCGCGGGCCGCATCCGCTCCGGTTTTTGCGCGGTGGCACCGATCCTGTCCGGTTTTTGCGCGACGGCCCGTTCCGCGGTCCGGATCCGGTCCGGTTTTTGCGCGGCGGCCCCCATCCGCTCCGGTTTTTGAGCGGCGGCCCGTTCCGCGGGCCGGATCCGCTCCGGTTTTTGCGCGGTGCCCCCGATCCGGTCCGGTTTTTGCGCGGCGGCCCGTTCCGCGCGCCGGATCCGGTCCGGTTTTTGCGCGGCGGCCCCGAAGCTGTCCGGTTATTGCGCGGCGGCCCGTTCCGTGGGCCGGATCCGCTCCGGATTTTGCGCGGCGGCCCCGAGCCGGTCAGGTTTTTGCGCAGCGGCCCGTTCCGCGGGCCGGATCCGCTCCAGTTTTTGCGCGGCGGCCCCGATCCGCTCCGGTTTTTGCCCGGCGCCCCGTTCCGCGGGCCGCATCCGCTCCGGTTTTTGCGCGGCGGCCCGGATCCGGTCCGGTTTTTGCGCGGCAGCCCGTTCCGCGGGCCGGATCCGCTCCGGTTTTTGCGCGGCGGCCCCGATCCGGTCCGTTTTTTTGCGCGGTGGCCCCTTCCGCGGGCCGGTTCCGCTCCGGTTTTTGCGCGGCGGCCCCGATCCGGTCTGGTTTTTGCGCGGCGGCCCGTTCCGCGGGCCGGATCCGCTCCGGTTTTTGCGCGGCGGCCCCCATCCGGTCCGGTTTTTGCGCGGCGGCCCGTTCCGCGGGCCGGATCCGGTCCGTTTTTTGCGCGGCGGCACCGATCCTGTCCGGTTTTTGCGCGGCGGCCCGTTCCGCGGGCCTGATCCGCTCCGGTTTTTGCGCGGCGGCACCGAGCCGCTCCGGTTTTTGCGCGGCGCCACGTTCCGCGGGCCGGATCCACTCCGTTTTTTGCGCGGCGGCACCGATCCGGTCCGGTTTTTGCGCGGCGGCCCGTTCCGCGGGCCGGATCCGGTCCGGTTTTTGCGCGGCGGCCCCGATCCCGTACGGTTTTTGCGCGGCAGGGCGTTCCGCGGGCCGGATCCGCTCCAGTTTTTGCACGGCGGCCCGTTCCGCGGGCCGGATCCGCTCCGGATTTTGCACGGCAGCCCCCATCCGCTCCGGTTTTTGCGCGGCAGCCCGTTCCGCGGGCCGGATCGGCTCCGGTTTTTGCGCGGCGGTCCGTTTCGCAGGACGCATCCGCTCCGGTTTTTGCGCGGCGGCACCGATCCGGTCAGGTTTTTGCGCGGCAGCCCATTCCGCGGGCCGGATCCGGTCCGGTTTTTGCGCGGCGGCCCCCATCCGCTCCGGTTTTTGATCGGCGGCACCGATCCGGTCAGGTTTTTGCGCGGCAGCCCATTCCGCGGGCCGGATCCGCTCCGGTTTTTGCGCGGCGGCCCCCATCCGCTCCGGTTTTTGAGCGGCGGCCCGTTCCGCGGGCCGGATCCGCTCCTGTTTTTGCGCGGTGGCCCCGATCCGCTCCGGTTTTTGCGCGGCGGCACCGAGCCGGTCCAGTTTTTGCGCGGCGGCCCGTTCCGCGGGCCGCATCCGCTCCGGTTTTTGCGCGGCGGCCCCGATCCTGTCCGGTTTTTGCGCGACGGCCCGTTCCGCGGTCCGGATCCGGTCCGGTTTTTGCGCGGCGGCCCCCATCCGCTCCGGTTTTTGAGCGGCGGCCCGTTCCGCGGGCCGGATCCGCTCCGGTTTTTGCGCGGTGCCCCCGATCCGGTCCGGTTTTTGCGCGGCGGCCCGTTCCGCGCGCCGGATCCGGTCCGGTTTTTGCGAGGCGGCCCCGATGCTGTCCGGTTATTGCGCGGCGGCCCGTTCCGCGGGCCGGATCCGCTCCGGATTTTGCGCAGCGGCCCCGAGCCGGTCAGGTTTTTGCGCGGCGGCCCGTTCCGCGGGCCGGATCCGCTCCAGTTTTTGCGCGGCGGCCCCGATCCGGTCCGGTTTTTGCGCGGGAGCCCGTTCCGCGGGCCGGATCCGCTCCGGTTTTTGCACGGCGGCCCCGAGCCGGTCCGGTTTTTGCGCGGCAGCCCGTTCCACGGGCCGGATCCGCTCCGGTTTTTGCGCGGCGGCCCCGATCCGGTCCGTTTTTTGCGCGGCGGCCCGTTCCGCGGGCCGGTTCCACTCCGGTTTTTGCGCGGCGGCCCCGATCCGGTCTGGTTTTTGCGCGGCGGCCCGTTCCGCGGGCCGGATCCGCTCCGGTTTTTGCGCGGCGGCCCCCATCCGCTCCGGTTTTTGCGCGGCGGCCCGTTCCGCGGGCCGGATCCGCTCCGTTTTTTGCGCGGCGGCCCCCATCCGGTCCGGTTTTTGCGCGGCGGCCCGTTCCGCGGGCCGGATCCGGTCCGGTTTTTGCGCGGCGGCCCCGATCCGGTCCGGTTTTTGCGCGGCGCCACGTTCCGCGGGCCGGATCCACTCCGTTTTTTGCGCGGCGGCACCGAGCCGGTCCGGTTTTTGCGCGGCGGCCCGTTCCGCGGGCCGCATCCCCTCCGATTTTTGTGCGGCGGCCCCATTCCGGTCTGGTTTTTGCGCGGCGGCCCGTTCCGCGGGCCGGATCCGCTCCGGTTTTTGCGCGGCGGCCCCGAGCCTGTCAGGTTTTTGCGTGGCGGCCCGTTCCGCGGGCCGGATCCGCTCCAGTTTTTGCGCGGCGGCCCCGATCCGGTCCCGTTTTTGCGCGGCAGCCCGTTCCGCGGGCCGGATCCGCTCCGGTTTTTGCACGGCGGCCCCGAGCCGGTCCGGTTTTTGCGCGGCAGCCCGTTCCGCGGGCCGGATCCGCTCCGGTTTTTGCGCGGCGGCCCCGATCCGGTCCGTTTTTTGCGCGGCGGCCCGTTCCGCGGGCCGGTTCCACTCCGGTTTTTGCGCGGCGGCCCCGATCCGGTCTGGTTTTTGCGCGGCGGCCCGTTCCGCGGGCCGGATCCGCTCCGGTTTTTGCGCGGCGGCCCCCATCCGCTCCGGTTTTTGCGCGGCGGCCCGTTCCGCGGGCCGGATCCGCTCCGGTTTTTGCGCGGCGGCCCCGATCCGCTCCGGTTTTTGCGCGGCGGCCCGTTCCGCGGGCCGGATCCGGTCCGGTTTTTGCGCGGCGGCCCCGATCCGGTCCGGTTTTTGCGCGGCGCCAAGTTCCGCGGGCCGGATCCACTCCGTTTTTTGCGCGGCGGCACCGATCCGGTCCGGTTTTTGCGCGGCGGCCCGTTCCGCGGGCCGCATCCGCTCCGGTTTTTGCGCGGCGGCCCCGATCCGCTCCGGTTTTTGCGCGGCGGCCCGTTCTGCGGGCCGCATCCGCTCCGGTTTTTGCGCGGCGGCCGCCATCCGCTCCGGTTTTTGCGCGGCGGCCCGTTCCGCGGGCCGCATCCGCTCCGGTTTTTGCGCGGCGGCCCCGAGCCGGTCCGGTTTTTGCGCGGCAGCCCGTTCCGCGGGCCGGATCCGGTCCGGTTTTTGCGCGGCGGCCCCGATCCGGTCCGGTTTTTGCGCGGCAGCCCATTCCGCGGGCCGGATCCAGTCCGGTTTTTGCGCGGCGGCCCCAATCCGGTCCGGTTTTTGCGCGGCGGCCCGATGCGCGGGCCGGATCCGCTCCGGTTTTTGCGCGGCGGCCCCCATCCGCTCCGGTTGTAGCGCGGCGGTCCGTTCCGCGGGCCGCATCCGCTCCGGATTTTGAGCGGCGGCCCCGACCGGTCCGGTTTTTGCGCGGCGGCCCCGATCCTGTCCGGTTTTTGCGCGGCGGCCCCCATCCGCTCCGGTTTTTGCGCGGCGGCCCGTTCCGCGGGCCGTATCTGCTCCGGTGTTTGCGTGGCGGCCCCGATCCTGTCCGGTTTTTGCGCGACGGCCCGTTCCGCGGGCCGGATCCGCTCCGGTTTTTGCGCGGCGGCCCCCATCCGCTCCGGTTTTTGAGCGGCGGCCCGTTCCGCGGGCCAGATCCGCTCCGGTTTTTGCGCGGTGGCCCCGATCCGCTCCGGTTTTTGCGCGGCGGCACCGAGCCGCTCCGGTTTTTGCGCGGCGGCCCGTTCCGCGGGCCGCATCCGCTTCAGTTTTTGCGCGGCGGCCCCAATCCGGTCCGGTTTTTGCGCGGCGGCCCGTTCCGCGGGCCGCATCCGCTCCGGTTTTTGCGCGGCGGCCCCCATCCGCTCCGGTTTTTGCGCGGCGGTCCGTTCCGCGGGCCGGATCCGCTCCGGTTTTTGCGCGGCGGCCCGTTCCGCGGGCCGGATCCGCTCCGGTTTTTGCGCGGCGGCCCCGATCCGCTCCGGTTTTTGCGCGGCAGCCCGTTCCGCGGGCCGGATCCGCTCCGGTTTTTGCGCGGTGGCTCCAATCCGCTCCGTTTTTGCCCGGCGGCCCGTTCCGTGAGCCGCATCCGGTCCGGTTTTTGCGCGGCGGCCCCGATCCGGTCCGGTTTTTGCGCGGCAGCCCGTTCCGCGGGCCGGATCCGCTCCGGTTTTTGCGTGGCGGCCCCGACCGGTCCGGTTTTTGCGCGGCGGCGCATTGCGCGGGCCTGATCCGCTCCGGTTTTTGCGCGGCGGCCCCGATCCGGTCCGGTTTTTGCGCGGCGGCCCGTTCCGCGGGCCGGATCCGGTCCGGTTTTTGCGAGGCGGCCCCGAGCCGTTCCGGTTTTTGCACGGCGGCCCGTTCCGCGGGCCGGATCCGCTCCGGTTTTTGCGCGGCGGCCCCGAGCCGGTCCGGTTTTTATGCGGCGGCCCGTTCCGCGGGCCGCATCCGCTCCGGATTTTGCGCGGCGGCCCCGATCCGGTCCGGTTTTTGCGCGGCGGCCCGTTCCGCGGGCCGCATCCGCTCCGGTTTTTGCGCGGCGGCCCCGATCCGGTCCGGTTTTTGCGCGGCGGTCCGTTCCGCGGGCCGCATCCGCTCCGGTTTTTGTGCGGCGGCCCCGATGCTGTCCGGTTATTGCGCGGCGGCCCGTTCCGTGGGCCGGATCCGCTCCGGATTTTGCGCGGCGGCCCGGAGCCGGTCAGGTTTTTGCGCGGCGGCCCGTTCCGCGGGCCGGATCCGCTCCAGTTTTTGCGCGGCGGCCCCGAGCCGGTCCGGTTTTTGCGCGGCGGCCCGTTCCGCGGGCCGGATCCGCTCCGGGTTTTGCGCGGCGGCCCCGATCCGGTCCGTTTTTTGCGCGGCGGCCCGTTCCGCGGGCCGGTTCCACTCCGGTTTTTGCGCGGCGGCCCCGATCCGGTCAGGTTTTTGCGCGGCAGCCCATTCCGCGGGCCGGATCCGCTCCGGTTTTTGCGCGGCGGCCCCGATCCGCTCCGGTTTTTTGCGCGGCGGCCCGTTGCGCGGGCCGGATCCGCTCCGGTTTTTGCGCGGCGGCACCGATCCGCTCCGGATTTTGTGCGGCGGCCCCGATCCGCTCCGGTTTTTGCGCGGTGGCCCCGATCCGCTCCGGTTTTTGCGCGGCGGCGCATTCCGCGCGCCGGATCCGGTCCGGTTTTTGCGCGGCGGCCCCGATGCTGTCCGGTTATTGCGCGGCGGCCCGTTCCGTGGGCCGGATCCGCTCCGGATTTTGCGCGGCGGCCCCGAGCCGGTCAGGTTTTTGCGCGGCGGCCCGTTCCGCGGGCCGGATCCGCTCCAGTTTTTGCGCGGCGGCCCCGATCCGGTCCGGTTTTTGCGCGGCGGCCCATTCCGCGGGCCGCATCCGCTCCGGTTTTTGCACGGTGGCCACGAGCCGGTCCGGTTTTTGCGCGGCAGCCCGTTCCGCGGGCCGGATCCGCTCCGGTTTTTGCGCGGCGGCCCCCATCCGCTCCGTTTTTTGCGCGGCGGCCCGTTCCGCGGGCCGGTTCTACTCCGGTTTTTGCGCGGCGGCCCCGATCCGGTCTGGTTTTTGCGCGGCGGCCCGTTCCGCGGGCCGGATCCGCTCCGGTTTTTGCACGGCGGCCCCGATCCGCTCCGGTTTTTGCGCGGCGGCCCGTTCCGCGGGCCGGATCCGGTCCGGTTTTTGCGCGGCGGCCCCGATCCGGTCCGGTTTTTGCGCGGCGGCCCGTTCCGCGGGCCGCATCCGCTACGGTTTTTGCGCGGCGGCACCGATCCGGTCCGGTTTTTGCGCGGCGCCACGTTCCGCGGGCCGGATCCACTCCGTTTTTTGCGCGGCGGCACCGAGCCGGTCCGGTTTTTGCGCGGCGGCCCGTTCCGCGCGCCGGATCCGGTCCGGTTTTTGCGCGGCGGCCCCGAAGCTGTCCGGTTTTTGCGCGGCGGCCCGTTCCGCGCGCCGGATCCGCTCCGGTTTTTGCGCGGCGGCCCCCATCCTGTCCGGTTTTTGCGCGGTGGCCCGTTCCGCGGGCCGCATCCGCTCCGGATTTTGCACGGCGGCCCCGAGCCGGTCCGGTTTTTGCGCGGCAGCCCGTTCCGCAGGCCGCATCCGCTCCGGTTTTTGCGCGGCGGTCCGTTCCGCGGGCCGCATCCGCTCCGGTTTTTGCGCGGCGGCACCGATCCGCTCCGGTTTTTGCGTGGCAGCCCATTCCGCGGGCCGGATCCAGTCCGGTTTTTGCGCGGCAGCCACGATCCGGTCCGGTTTTTGCGCGGCGGCCCGTTGCGCGGGCCGGATCCGCTCCGGTTTTTACGCGGCGGTCCCCATCCGCTCCGGTTTTAGCGCGGCGGTCCGTTCCGCGGGCCGCATCCGCTCCGGATTTTGTGCGGCGGCACCGATCCGCTCCGGTTTTTGCCCGGCGGCCCCGATCCTGTCCGGTTTTTGCGCGGCGGCCGCCATCCGCTCCGGTTTTTGCGCAGCGGCCCGTTCCGCGGGCCGCATCCGCTCCGGTTTTTGCGCGGCGGCACAGAGCCGGTCCGGTTTTTGCGCGGCGGCCCGTTCCGCGGGCCGCATCTGCTCCGGTGTTTGCGTGGCGGCCCCGATCCTGTCCGGTTTTTGCGCGATGGCCCGTTCCGCGGGCCGGATCTGCTCCGGTTTTTGCGCGGCGGCCCCCATCCGCTCCGGTTTTTGAGCGGCGGCCCGTTCGGCGGGCCGGATCCGCTCCGGTTTTTGCGCGGTGGCCCCGATCCGCTCCGGTTTTTGCGCGGCGGCACCGAGCCGCTCCGGTTTTTGCGCGGCGGCCCGTTCCGCGGGCCGCATCCGCTCCGGTTTTTGCGCGGCGGCCCCGATCCGCTCCGGTTTTTGCGCGGCGGCCCGTTCCGCGGGCCGGATCCGGTCCGGTTTTTGCGCGGCGGCCCCATCCGCTCCGGTTTTTGCGCGGCGGCCCGTTCTGCGGGCCGGATCCGCTCCGGTTTTTGCGCGGCGGCCCCCATCCGCTCCGGTTTTTGCGCGGCGGCCCGTTCCGCGGGCCGGATGCGCTCCGCTATTTGCGCGGTGGCTCCAATCCACTCCGGTTTTTGCCCGGCGGCCCGTTCCGTGAGCCGCATCCGGTCCGGTTTTTGCGCGACGGCCCCGATCCGCTCCGGTTTTTGCGCGGCGCCCCGTTCCGCGGGTCGGATCCGCTCCGGTTTTTGCGTGGCGGCCCCGACCGTTCCGGTTTTTGCGCGGCGGCCCGTTCCGCGGGCCGGATCCGGTCCGGTTTTTGCGCGGCGGCCCCGATCCGGTCCGGTTTTTGCGCGGCGGCCCGTTGCGCGGGCCGGATCCGCTCCGGTTTTTGCGCGGCGGCCCCGATCCGGTGCGGTTTTTGCGCGGCGGCCCGTTCCGCGGGCCGGATCCGCTCCGGTTTTTGTGCGGCGGCCCCGATCCGGTCCGGTTTTTGCGCGGCGGCCCCGATCTTGTCCGGTTTTTGCGCGGCGGCCCGTTCCGCGGGCCGCATCCGCTCCGGTTTTTGCGCGGCGGCCCCGATCCGCTCCGGTTTTTGCGCGACGGCCCGTTCCGCGGTCCGGATCCGCTCCGGTTTTTGCGCGACGGCCCCCATCCGCTCCGGTTTTTGAGCGGCGCCCCCTTCGGCGGGCCGGATCCGCTCCGGTTTTTGCGCGGCAGCCCCCATCCGCTCCGGTTTTTGAGCGGCGGCCCGTTCGGCGGGCCGGATCCGCTCCGGTTTTTGCGCGGTGGCCCCGATCCGCTCCGGTTTTTGCGCGGCGGCACCGAGCCGGTCCGGTTTTTGCGCGGCGGCCCGTTCCGCGGGCCGCATCCGCTCCGGTTTTTGCGCGGCGGCCCCGATCCGCTCCGGTTTTTGCGCGACGGCCCGTTCCGCGGTCCGGATCCGCTCCGGTTTTTGCGCGGCGGCCCCCATCCGCTCCGGTTTTTGCGCAGCGGCCCCCATCCGCTCCGGTTTTTGAGCGGCGGCCCGTTCCGCGGGCCGGATCCGCTCCCGTTTTTGCGCGGTGGCCCCCATCCGCTCCGGTTTTTGAGCGGCGGCCCGTTCCGCGCGCCGGATCCGGTCCGGTTTTTGCGAGGCGGCCCCGATGCTGTCCGGTTATTGCGCGGCGGCCCGTTCCGTGGGCCGGATCCGCTCCGGATTTTGCGCGGCGGCCCCGAGCCGGTCAGGTTTTTGCGCGGCGGCCCGTTCCGCGGGCCGGATCCGCTCCAGTTTTTGCGCGGCGGCCCCGATCCGCTCCGGTTTTTGCGCGGCGGCCCGTTCCGCGGGCCGCATCCGCTACGGTTTTTGCACGGCGGCCCCGAGCCGGTCCGGTTTTTGCGCTGCAGCCCGTTCTGCGGGCCGCATCCGCTCCGGTTTTTGCGCGGCGGCCCCGATCCGGTCCGTTTTTTGCGCGGCGGCGCGTTCCGCGGGCAGGTTCCACTCCGGTTTTTGCGCGGCGGCCCCGATCCGGTCTGGTTTTTGCCCGGCGGCCCGTTCCGCGGGCCGGATCCAGTCCGGTTTTTGCGCGGCGGCTCCGATCGGCTCCGGTTTTTGCGCGGCGGCCCGTTCCGCGGGCCGGATCCGCTCCGTTTTTAGCGCGGCGGCCCCGATCCGGTCCGGTTTTTGCGCGGCGGCCCGTTCCGCGGGCCGCATCCGCTCCGGTTTTTGCGCGGCGGCACCGATCCCGTACGGTTTTTGCGCGGCAGCCCGTTCGGCGGGCCGGATCCGGTCCGGTTTTTGCGCGGCGGCCCCGATCCGCTCCGGTTTTTGCGCGGCGGCCCGTTGCGCGGGCCGGATCCGCTCCGGTTTTTGCGCGGCGGCCCCGATCCGGTGCGGTTTTTGCGCGGCGGCCCGTTCCGCGGGCCGGATCCGCTCCGGTTTTTGTGCGGCGGCCCCGATCCGGTCCGGTTTTTGCGCGGCGGCCCCGATCCTGTCCCGTTTTTGTGCGGCGGCCCCCATCCGCTCCGGTTTTTGCGCGGCGGCCCGTTCTGCGGGCCGGATCCGCTCCGGTTTTTGCGCGGCGGCACCGAGCCGGTCCGGTTTTTGCGCGGCGGCCCGTTCCGCGGGCCGCATCCGCTCCGGTTTTTGCGCGGCGGCCCCGATCCTGTCCGGTTTTTGCGCGACGGCCCGTTCCGCGGGCCGGATCCGCTCCGGTTTTTGCGCGGCGGCCCCCATCCGCTCCGGTTTTTGAGCGGCGGCCCTTTCGGCGGCCCGGATCCGCTCCGGTTTTTGCGCGGTGGCCCCGATCCGCTCCGGTTTTTGCGCGGCGGCACCGAGCCGGTCCGGTTTTTGCGCGGCGGCCCGTTCCGCGGGCCGGATCCGCTCCGGTTTTTGCGCGGCGGCTCCCATCCGCTCCGGTTTTTGCGCGGCGGCCCGTTCCGCGGGCCGGATCCGCTCCGTTTTTAGCGCGGCGGCCCCGATCCGGTCCGGTTTTTGCGCGGCGGCCCGTTCCGCGGGCCGGATCCGCTCCGGTTTTTGCGCGGCGGCACCGATCCCGTACGGTTTTTGCGCGGCAGCCCGTTCGGCGGGCCGGATCCGGTCCGGTTTTTGCGCGGCGGCCCCGATCCACTCCGGTTTTTGCGCGGCGGCCCGTTGCGCGGGCCGGATCCGCTCCGGTTTTTGCGCGGCGGCCCCGATCCGGTGCGGTTTTTGCGCGGCGGCCCGTTCCGCGGGCCGGATCCGCTCCGGTTTTTGTGCGGCGGCCCCGATCCGGTCCGGTTTTTGCGCGGCGGCCCCGATCCTGTCCGGTTTTTGCGCGGCGGCCCCCATCCGCTCCGGTTTTTGCGCGGCGGCCCGTTCCGCGGGCCGCATCCGCTCCGGTTTTTGCGCGGCGGCACCGATCCGGTCCGGTTTTTGCGCGGCGGCCCGTTCCGCGGGCCGCATCCGCTCCGGTTTTTGCGCGGCGGCCCCGAGCCGGTCCGGTTTTTGCGCGACGGCCCGTTCCGTGGGCCGGATCCGCTCCGGTTTTTGCGCGGCGGCCCCCATCCGCTCCGGTTTTTGAGCGGCGGCCCTTTCGGCGGGCCGGATCCGCTCCGGTTTTTGCGCGGTGGCCCCGATCCGCTCCGGTTTTTGCGCGGCGGCACCGAGCCGGTGCGGTTTTTGCGCGACGGCCCGTTCCGCGGTCCGGATCCGGTCCGGTTTTTGCGCGGCGGCCCCCATCCGCTCCGGTTTTTGCGCAGCGGCCCCCATCCGCTCCGGTTTTTGAGCGGCGGCCCGTTCCGCGGGCCGGATCCGCTCCCGTTTTTGCGCGGTGGCCCCCATCCGCTCCGGTTTTTGAGCGGCGGCCCGTTCCGCGCGCCGGATCCGCTCCGGTTTTTGCGAGGCGGCCCCGATGCTGTCCGGTTATTGCGCGGCGGCCCGTTCCGCGGGCCGGATCCGCTCCGGATTTTGCACGGCGGCCCCGAGCCGGTCCGGTTTTTGCGCGGCGGCCCGTTCCGCGGGCCGCATCCGCTCCGGTTTTTGCACGGCGGCCCCGAGCCGGTCCGGTTTTTGCGCGGCAACCCGTTCCGCGGGCCGGATCCGCTCCGGTTTTTGCGCGGCGGCCCCCATCCGGTACGTTTTTTGCGCGGCGGCGCGTTCCGCGGGCCGGTTCCACTCCGGTTTTTGCGCGGCGGCCCCGATCCGGTCTGGTTTTTGCGCGGCGGCCCGTTCCGCGGGCCGGATCCGCTCCGGATTTTGCACGGCGGCCCCGAGCCGGTCCGGTTTTTGCGCGGCGGCCCGTTCCGCGGGCCGCATCCGCTCCGGTTTTTGCACGGCGGCCCCGAGCCGGTCCGGTTTTTGCGCGGCAACCCGTTCCGCGGGCCGGATCCGCTCCGGTTTTTGCGCGGCGGCCCCCATCCGGTACGTTTTTTGCGCGGCGGCGCGTTCCGCGGGCCGGTTCCACTCCGGTTTTTGCGCGGCGGCCCCGATCCGGTCTGGTTTTTGCGCGGCGGCCCGTTCCGCGGGCCGCATCCGGTCCGGTTTTTGCGCGGCGGCTCCGATCCGCTCCGGTTTTTGCGCGGCGGCCCGTTCCGCGGGCCGGATCCGCTCCGGTTTTAGCGCGGCGGCCCCGATCCGGTCCGGTTTTTGCGCGGCGGCCCGTTCCGCGGGCCGGATCCGCTCCGTTTTTTGCGCGGCGGCCCCGATCCGGTCCGGTTTTTGCGCGGCGCCACGTTCCGCGGGCCGGATCCACTCCGTTTTTTGCGCGGCGGCACCGAGCCGGTCCAGTTTTTGCGCGGCGGCCCGTTCCGCGGGCCGCATCCGCTCCGGTTTTTGCGCGGCGGCCCTGAGCCGCTCCGGTTTTTGCGCGGCGGCCCCCATCCTGTCCGGTTTATGCGCGGCGGCCCGTTCCGCGGGCCGCATCCGCTCCAGATTTTGCACGGCGGCCCCGAGCCGGTCCGGTTTTTGCGCGGCAGCCCGTTCCGCGGGCCGGATCCGCTCCGGTTTTTGCGCGGCGGCCCGTTCCGCGGGACGCATCCGCTCCGGTTTTTGCGCGGCGGCACCGAGCCGCTCCGGTTTTTGCGCGGCGGCCCCGATCCGCTCCGGTTTTTGCGCGAAGGCCCGTTCGGCGGTCCGGATCCGATCCGGTTTTTGCACGGCGGCCCCCATCCGCTCCGGTTTTTGAGCGGCGGCCCGGATCCGCTCTGGTTATTGCGCGGCGGCCCGTTCCGCGCGGCGGATCCGGTCCGGTTTTTGCGCGGCGGCCCCGATCCGCTCCGGTTTTTGCGCGGCGGCCCGTTCCGCGGGCCGGATCCGGTCCGGTTTTTGCGCGGCGGCCCGTTCCGCGGGCCGGATCCGCTCCGGTTTTTGCGCGGCGGCCCCGATCCGCTCCGGTTTTTGCGCGGCGGCCCGTTCCGCTGGCCGGATCCGGTCCGCTTTTTGCGCGGTGGCTCCGATCCGCTCCGGTTTTTGCCCGGCGGCCCGTTCCGTGAGCCGCATCCGGTCCGGTTTTTGCGCGGCGGCCCCGATCCGGTCCGGTTTTTGCGCGGCGCCCCGTTCCGCGGGCCGGATCCGCTCCGGTTTTTGCGTGGCGGCCCCGACCGGTCCGGTTTTTGCGCGGCGGCCCGTTCCGCGGGCCGGATCCGCTCCGGTTTTTGCGCGGCGGCCCCGATACGGTCCGGTTTTTGCGCGGCGGCCCGTTCCGCGGGCCGCATCCGGTCCGGTTTTTGCGCGGCGGCCCCGAGCCGGTCCGGTTTTTGCACGGCGGTCAGTTCCGCAGGCCGCATCCCCTCCGATTTTTGTGCGGCGGCCCCATTCCGGTCTGGTTTTTGCGCGGCGGCCCGTTCCGCGGGCCGCATCCGCTCCGGTTTTTGCGCGGCGGCCCCGAGCCGGTCCGGTTTTTGCGCGGCGGTCAGTTCCGCAGGCCGCATCCCCTCCGATTTTTGTGCGGCGGCCCCATTCCGGTCTGGTTTTTGCGCAGCGGCCCGTTCCGCGGGCCACATCTGGTCCGCTTTTTGCGCGGCGGCCCCGATCCGGTCCGGTTTTTCCGCGGCGGCCCTTTCCGCGGGCCGGATCCGCTCCGGTTTTTGCGCGGCGGCTCCGATCCGCTCCGGTTTTTGCGCGGCGGCCCGTTCCGCGGGCCGGATCCGCTCCGGTTTTAGCGCGTCGGCCCCGATCCGGTCCGGTTTTTGCGCGGCGGCCCGTTCCGCGGGCCGGATCCGCTCCGTTTTTTGCGCGGCGGCACCGATCCGGTCCGGTTTTTGCGCGGCGCCACGTTCCGCGGGCCGGATCCACTCCGTTTTTTTGCGCGGCGGCACCGAGCCGGTCCAGTTTTTGCGCGGCGGCCCGTTCCGCGGGCCGCATCCGCTCCGGTTTTTGCGCGGCGGCCCCGAGCCGCTCCGGTTTTTGCGCGGCGGCCCGTTCCGCGGGCCGGATCCGCTCCGGTTTTTGGGCGGCGGCCCCCATCCTGTCCGGTTTATGCGCGGCGGCCCGTTCCGCGGGCCGCATCCGCTCCAGATTTTGCACGGCGGCCCCGATCCGCTCCGGTTTTTGCGCGGCAGCCCGTTCCGCGGGCCGGATCCACTCCGGTTTTTGCGCGGCGGTCCGTTCCGCGGGACGCATCCGCTCCGGTTTTTGCGCGGCGGCACCGATCCGGTCCGGTTTTTGCGCGGCAGCCCATTCCGCGGGCCGGATGCGCTCCGGTTTTTGCGCGGCGGCCCCGATCCGGTCCGGTTTTTGCGCGACGGCCCGTTGCGCGGGCCGGATCCGCTCCGGTTTTTGCGCGGCGGCCCGTTCCGCTCCTGTTTTTGCGCGGCGGTCCGTTCCGCGGGCCGGATCCGCTCCGGCTTTTGTGCGGCGGCCCCGATCCGTTCCGGTTTTTGCGCGGCGGCCCCGATCCTGTCCGGTTTTTGCGCGGCGGCCCCCATCCGCTCCGGTTTTTGCGCGGCGGCCCGTTTTGCGGGCCGCATCCGCTCCGGTATTTGCGCGGCGGCACCGAGCCGGTCCGGTTTTTGCGCGGCAGCCCGTTCCGCGGGCCGCATCCGCTCCGGTTTTTGCGTGGCGGCCCCGATCCTGTCCGGTTTTTGCGCGACGGCCCGTTCCGCGGGCCGGATCCGCTCCGGTTTTTGCGCGACGGCCCCCATCCGCTCCGGTTTTTGAGCGGCGGCCCCTTCGGCGGGCCGGATCCGCTCCGGTTTTTGCGCGGCAGCACCGAGCCGCTCCGGTTTTTGCGCGGCGGCCCCGATCCGCTCCGGTTTTTGCGCGAAGGCCCGTTCGGCGGTCCGGATCCGCTCCGGTTTTTGCGCGGCGGCCCCCATCCGCTCCGGTTTTTGAGCGGCGGCCCGGATCCGCTCTGGTTATTGCGCGGCGGCCCGTTCCGCGCGCCGGATCCGGTCCGGTTTTTGCGCGGCGGCCCCGATCCGCTCCGGTTTTTGCGCGGCGGCCCGTTCCGCGGGCCGGATCCGGTCCGGTTTTTGCGCGGCGGCCCGTTCCGCAGGCCGCATCCAGTCCGGTTTTTGCGCGGCGGCCCCGATCCGCTCCGGTTTTTGCGCGGCGGCCCGTTCCGCTGGCCGGATCCGGTCCGCTTTTTGCGCGGTGGCTCCGATCCGCTCCGGTTTTTGCCCGGCGGCCCGTTCCGTGAGCCGCATCCGGTCCGGTTTTTGCGCGGCGGCCCCGATCCTGTCCGGTTTTTGCGCGGCGCCCCGTTCCGCGGGCCGGATCCGCTCCGGTTTTTGCGTGGCGGCCCCGACCGGTCCGGTTTTTGCGCGGCGGCCCGTTCCGCGGGCCGGATCCGCTCCGGTTTTTGCGCGGCGGCCCCGATACGGTCCGGTTTTTGCGCGGCGGCCCGTTCCGCGGGCCGCATCCGGTCCGGTTTTTGCGCGGCGGCCCCGAGCCGGTCCGGTTTTTGCACGGCGGTCAGTTCCGCAGGCCGCATCCCCTCCGATTTTTGTGCGGCGGCCCCATTCCGGTGTGGTTTTTGCGCGGCGGCCCGTTCCGCGGGCCGGATCTGCTCCGGTTTTTGCGCGGCGGCCCCGATCCGGTCCGGTTTTTGCGCGGCGGTCAGTTCCGCGGGCCGCATCCCCTCCGATTTTTGTGCGGCGGCCCCATTCCGGTCTGGTTTTTGCGCGGCGGCCCGTTCCGCGGGCCGGATTCGCTCCGGTATTTGCGCGGCGGCCCCGATCCGCTCCGGTTTTTGCGCGGCGGCCCGTTCCGCGGGCCGGATCCGCTCCGGTTTTTGCGTGGCGGCCCCGACCGGTCCTGTTTTTGCGCGGCGGCCCGTTCCGCGGGCCGGATCCGCTCCGGTTTTTGCGCAGCGGCCCCGATACGGTCCGGTTTTTGCGCGGCGGCCCGTTCCGCGGGCCGCATCCGGTCCGGTTTTTGCGCGGCGGCCCCGAGCCGGTCCGGTTTTTGCACGGCGGTCAGTTCCGCAGGCCGCATCCCCTCCGATTTTTGCGCGGCGGCCCCGAGCCGGTCCGGTTTTTCCGCGGCGGCCCTTTCCGCGGGCCGGATCCGCTCCGGTTTTTGCGCGGCGGCCCCGATCCGCTCCGGTTTTTGCGCGGCGGTCCGTTCCGCGGGCTGGATCCGCTCCGGTTTTTGTGCGGCGGCCCCGATCCGGTCTGGTTCTTGCGCCGCGGCCCGTTCCGCGGGCCGGATTCGCTCCGGTTTTTGCGCGGCGGCCGCGATCCGCTCCGGTTTTTGCGCGGCGGCCCGTTCCGCGGGCCGGATCCGCTCCGGTTTTTGCGCGGCGGCCCCGATCCGGTCCGGTTTTTGCGCGGCGGTCCGTTCCGCGGGCCGGATCCGCTCCGGTTTTTGCGCGGCGGCCCCGATACGCTCCGGTTTTTGCGCGGCGGCCCGTTCCGCGGGCCACATCCGGTCCGGTTTTTGCACGGCGGCCCCGATCCGCTCTGGTTTTTGCGCGGCGGCCCGTTCCGCGGGCCGCATCCGGTCCGGTTTTTGCGCGGCGGCCCCGATCCGGTCCGGTTTTTGCGCGGTGGCCCGTTCCGCGGGCCGGATCCGCTCCGGTTTTTGCGCGGCGGCCCGTTCCGCCGGCCGGATCCGCTCCGGTTTTTGCGCGGCGGCCCGTTCCGCGGCCTAGATCCGCTCCGGTTTTTGCGCGGCGGCCCCGATCCGCTCTGGTTTTTGCGCGGCAGCCCGTTCCGCGGGCCGGATCCAGTCCGGTTTTTGCGCGGCGGCCCCGATCCGGTCCGGTTTTTGTGCGGCGGCCCGTTCCGCGGTCCGGATCCGCTCCGGTTTTTGCGCGGCGGCCCCGATCCGGTGCGGTTTTTGCGCGGCGGCCCGTTCCGCGGGCCGGATCCGCTCCGGTTTTTGCGCGGCGGCACCGAGCCGGTCCGGTTTTTGCGCGGCGGCCCGTTCCGCGGGCCGGATCCGGTCCGGTTTTTGCGCGGCAGCCCCGATCCGCGGGCCGGATCCCGTCCGGTTTTTGCGCGGCGGCCCGTTCCGCGGGCCGCATCCCCTCCGGTTTTTGTGCGGCGGCCCCATTCCGGTCTGGTTTTTGCGCGGCGGCCCGTTCCGCGGGCCGCATCCGCTCCGGTTTTTGCGCGGCGGCACCGATCCGGTCCGGTTTTTGCGTGGCGGCCCGTTCCGCGGGCCGGATCCGCTCCGGTTTTTGCGCGGCGGCCCCGATCCGCTCCGGTTTTTGCACGGCGGCCCGTTCCGCAGGCCGGATCCGCTCCGGTTTTTGCGCGGCGGCCCCGATCCGGTCTGGTTTTTGCGCGGCGGCCCGTTCCGCGGGCCGGATCCGCTCCGGTTTTTGTGCGGCGGCCCCAATCCGGTCTGGTTCTTGCGCGGCGGCCCGTTCCGCGGGCCGGATCCACTCCGGTTTTTGCGTGGCGGCCCCGATCCGGTCCGGTTTTTGCGCGGCGGCCCGTTCGGCGGGCCGGATCCGCTCCGGTTTTTGCGCGGCGGCCCCGATCCGCTCCGGTTTTTGCGCAGCGGCCCGTTCCGCGGGCCGGATCCGCTCCGGTTTTTGCGCGGCGGCCCCGATCCGGTCCGGTTTTTGCGTGGCGGCCCGTTCCGCGGGCCGGATCCGCTCCGGTTTTTGCGCGGCGGCCCCCAACCGCTCCGGTTTTTGCACGGCGGCCCGTTCCGCGGGCCGGATCCGCTCCGGTTTTTGCGCGGCGGCCCCGATCCGGTCTGGTTTTTGCGCGGCGGTCCGTTCCGCGGGCTGGATCCGCTCCGGTTTTTGTGCGGCGGCCCCGATCCGGTCCGGTTTTTGCGCGGCGGCCCGTTCCGCGGGCCGGATTCGCTCCGGTTTTTGCGCGGCGGCCCCCATCCGCTCCGGTTTTTGCGCGGCGGCCCGTTCCGCGGGCCGGATCCGCTCCGGTTTTTGCGCGGCGGCCCCCATCCGCTCCGGTTTTTGTGCCGCGGCCCGTTCCGCGGGCCGGATCCGGTCCGGTTTTTGCGCGGCGGCCCGTTCCGCGGGCTGGATCCGCTCCGCTTTTTGCACGGCGGCCCCGAGCCGGTCTGGTTTTTGCGCGGCAGCGCGTTCCGCGGGCCGGATCCGGTCCGGTTTTTGCGCGGCGGCCCCGATCCGGTCCGGTTTTTGCGCGGTGGCCCGTTCCGCGGGCCGGATCCGCTCCGGTTTTTGCGCGGCGGCCCGTTCCGCCGGCCGGATCCGCTCCGGTTTTTGCGCGGCGGCCCGTTCCGCTGCCTAGATCCGCTCCGGTTTTTGCGCGGCGGCCCCGATCCGCTCCGGTTTTTGCGCGGCAGCCCGTTCCGCGGGCCGCATCCAGTCCGGTTTTTGCGCGGCGGCCCCGATCCGGTCCGGTTTTTGTGCGGCGGCCCGTTCCGCGGGCCGGATCCGCTCCGGTTTTTGCGCGGCGGCCCCCATCCGCTCCGGTTTTTGCGCGGCGGCCCGTTCCGCGGGCCGGATCCGCTCCGGTTTTTGCGCGGCGGCCCCGAGCCGGTCCGGTTTTTGCGCGGCGGCCCGTTCCGCGGGCCGCATCCGCTCCGCTTTTTGCGCGGTGGCTCCGATCCGCTCCGGTTTTTGCCCGGCGGCCAATTCCGTGAGCCGCATCCGCTCCGGTTTTTGCGCGGCGGCCCCGAGCCGCTCCGGTTTTTGCGCGGCGGCCCCCATCCTGTCCGGTTTATGCGCGGCGGCCCGTTCCGCGGGCCGCATCCGCTCCAGATTTTGCACGGCGGCCCCGAGCCGGTCCGGTTTTTGCGCGGCAGCCCGTTCCGCGGGCCGGATCCGCTCCGGTTTTTGCGCGGCGGCCCGTTCCGCGGGACGCATCCGCTCCGGTTTTTGCGCGGCGGCACCGAGCCGCTCCGGTTTTTGCGCGGCGGCCCCGATCCGCTCCGGTTTTTGCGCGAAGGCCCGTTCGGCGGTCCGGATCCGATCCGGTTTTTGCACGGCGGCCCCCATCCGCTCCGGTTTTTGAGCGGCGGCCCGGATCCGCTCTGGTTATTGCGCGGCGGCCCGTTCCGCGCGCCGGATCCGGTCCGGTTTTTGCGCGGCGGCCCCGATCCGCTCCGGTTTTTGCGCGGCGGCCCGTTCCGCGGGCCGGATCCGGTCCGGTTTTTGCGCGGCGGCCCGTTCCGCGGGCCGGATCCGCTCCGGTTTTTGCGCGGCGGCCCCGATCCGCTCCGGTTTTTGCGCGGCGGCCCGTTCCGCGGGCCGGATCCGGTCCGCTTTTTGCGCGGTGGCTCCGATCCGCTCCGGTTTTTGCCCGGCGGCCCGTTCCGTGAGCCGCATCCGGTCCGGTTTTTGCGCGGCGGCCCCGATCCGGTCCGGTTTTTGCGCGGCGCCCCGTTCCGCGGGCCGGATCCGCTCCGGTTTTTGCGTGGCGGCCCCGACCGGTCCGGTTTTTGCGCGGCGGCCCGTTCCGCGGGCCACATCCGGTCCGGTTTTTGCGCGGCGGCCCCGAGCCGGTCCGGTTTTTGCACGGCGGTCAGTTCCGCAGGCCGCATCCCCTCCGATTTTTGTGCGGCGGCCCCATTCCGGTCTGGTTTTTGCGCGGCGGCCCGTTCCGCGGGCCGGATCCGCTCCGGTTTTTGCGCGGCGGCCCCGAGCCGGTCCGGTTTTTGCGCGGCGGTCAGTTCCGCAGGCCGCATCCCCTCCGATTTTTGTGCGGCGGCCCCATTCCGGTCTGGTTTTTGCGCAGCGGCCCGTTCCGCGGGCCACATCTGGTCCGCTTTTTGCGCGGCGGCCCCGATCCGGTCCGGTTTTTCCGCGGCGGCCCTTTCCGCGGGCCGGATCCGCTCCGGTTTTTGCGCGGCGGCTCCGATCCGCTCCGGTTTTTGCGCGGCGGCCCGTTCCGCGGGCCGGATCCGCTCCGGTTTTAGCGCGGCGGCCCCGATCCGGTCCGGTTTTTGCGCGGCGGCCCGTTCCGCGGGCCGGATCCGCTCCGTTTTTTGCGCGGCGGCACCGATCCGGTCCGGTTTTTGCGCGGCGCCACGTTCCGCGGGCCGGATCCACTCCGTTTTTTGCGCGGCGGCACCGAGCCGGTCCAGTTTTTGCGCGGCGGCCCGTTCCGCGGGCCGCATCCGCTCCGGTTTTTGCGCGGCGGCCCCGAGCCGCTCCGGTTTTTGCGCGGCGGCCCGTTCCGCGGGCCGGATCCGCTCCGGTTTTTGCGCGGCGGCCCCCATCCTGTCCGGTTTATGCGCGGCGGCCCGTTCCGCGGGCCGCATCCGCTCCAGATTTTGCACGGCGGCCCCGATCCGCTCCGGTTTTTGCGCGGCAGCCCGTTCCGCGGGCCGGATCCGCTCCGGTTTTTGCGCGGCGGTCCGTTCCGCGGGACGCATCCGCTCCGGTTTTTGCGCGGCGGCACCGATCCGGTCCGGTTTTTGCGCGGCAGCCCATTCCGCGGGCCGGATGCGCTCCGGTTTTTGCGCGGCGGCCCCGATCCGGTCCGGTTTTTGCGCGGCGGCCCGTTGCGCGGGCCGGATCCGCTCCGGTTTTTGCGCGGCGGCCCGTTCCGCTCCTGTTTTTTGCGCGGCGGTCCGTTCCGCGGGCCGGATCCGCTCCGGCTTTTGTGCGGCGGCCCCGATCCGGTCCGGTTTTTGCGCGGCGGCCCCGATCCTGTCCGGTTTTTGCGCGGCGGCCCCCATCCGCTCCGGTTTTTGCGCGGCGGCCCGTTCTGCGGGCCGCATCCGCTCCGGTATTTGCGCGGCGGCACCGAGCCGGTCCGGTTTTTGCGCGGCAGCCCGTTCCGCGGGCCGCATCCGCTCCGGTTTTTGCGTGGCGGCCCCGATCCTGTCCGGTTTTTGCGCGACGGCCCGTTCCGCGGGCCGGATCCGCTCCGGTTTTTGCGCGACGGCCCCCATCCGCTCCGGTTTTTGAGCGGCGCCCCCTTCGGCGGGCCGGATCCGCTCCGGTTTTTGCGCGGCAGCACCGAGCCGCTCCGGTTTTTGCGCGGCGGCCCCGATCCGCTCCGGTTTTTGCGCGAAGGCCCGTTCGGCGGTCCGGATCCGCTCCGGTTTTTGCGCGGCGGCCCCCATCCGCTCCGGTTTTTGAGCGGCGGCCCGGATCCGCTCTGGTTATTGCGCGGCGGCCCGTTCCGCGCGCCGGATCCGGTCCGGTTTTTGCGCGGCGGCCCCGATCCGCTCCGGTTTTTGCGCGGCGGCCCGTTCCGCGGGCCGGATCCGGTCCGGTTTTTGCGCGGCGGCCCGTTCCGCGGGCCGCATCCAGTCCGGTTTTTGCGCGGCGGCCCCGATCCGCTCCGGTTTTTGCGCGGCGGCCCGTTCCGCTGGCCGGATCCGGTCCGCTTTTTGCGCGGTGGCTCCGATCCGCTCCGGTTTTTGCCCGGCGGCCCGTTCCGTGAGCCGCATCCGGTCCGGTTTTTGCGCGGCGGCCCCGATCCTGTCCGGTTTTTGCGCGGCGCCCCGTTCCACGGGCCGGATCCGCTCCGGTTTTTGCGTGGCGGCCCCGACCGGTCCGGTTTTTGCGCGGCGGCCCGTTCCGCGGGCCGCATCCGCTCCGGTTTTTGCGCGGCGGCCCCGATACGGTCCGGTTTTTGCGCGGCGGCCCGTTCCGCGGGCCGCATCCGGTCCGGTTTTTGCGCGGCGGCCCCGAGCCGGTCCGGTTTTTGCACGGCGGTCAGTTCCGCAGGCCGCATCCCCTCCGATTTTTGTGCGGCGGCCCCATTCCGGTGTGGTTTTTGCGCGGCGGCCCGTTCCGCGGGCCGGATCTGCTCCGGTTTTTGCGCGGCGGCCCCGATCCGGTCCGGTTTTTGCGCGGCGGTCAGTTCCGCGGGCCGCATCCCCTCCGATTTTTGTGCGGCGGCCCCATTCCGGTCTGGTTTTTGCGCGGCGGCCCGTTCCGCGGGCCGGATTCGCTCCGGTATTTGCGCGGCGGCCGCGATCCGCTCCGGTTTTTGCGCGGCGGCCCGTTCCGCGGGCCGGATCCGCTCCGGTTTTTGCGCGGCGGCCCCGACCGGTCCTGTTTTTGCGCGGCGGCCCGTTCCGCGGGCTGGATCCGCTCCGGTTTTTGCGCGGCGGCCCCGATACGGTCCGGTTTTTGCGCGGCGGCCCGTTCCGCGGGCCGCATCCGGTCCGGTTTTTGCGCGGCGGCCCCGAGCCGGTCCGGTTTTTGCACGGCGGTCAGTTCCGCAGGCCGCATCCCCTCCGATTTTTGCGCGGCGGCCCCGAGCCGGTCCGGTTTTTCCGCGGCGGCCCGTTCCGCGGGCCGGATCCGCTCCGGTTTTTGCGCGGCGGCCCCGATCCGGTCTGGTTTTTGCGCGGCGGTCCGTTCCGCTGGCTGGATCCGCTCCGGTTTTTGTGCGGCGGCCCCGATCCGGTCTGGTTCTTGCGCCGCGGCCCGTTCCGCGGGCCGGATTCGCTCCGGTTTTTGCGCGGCGGCCGCGATCCGCTCCGGTTTTTGCGCGGCGGCCCGTTCCGCGGGCCGGATCCGCTCCGGTTTTTGCGCGGCGGCCCCGATACGCTCCGGTTTTTGCGCGGCGGCCCGTTCCGCGGGCCACATCCGGTCCGGTTTTTGCACGGCGGCCCCGATCCGCTCTGGTTTTTGCGCGGCAGCCCGTTCCGCGGGCCGCATCCGGTCCGGTTTTTGCGCGGCGGCCCCGATCCGGTCCGGTTTTTGCGCGGTGGCCCGTTCCGCGGGCCGGATCCGCTCCGGTTTTTGCGCGGCGGCCCGTTCCGCCGGCCGGATCCGCTCCGGTTTTTGCGCGGCGGCCCGTTCCGCGGCCTAGATCCGCTCCGGTTTTTGCGCGGCGGCCCCGATCCGCTCTGGTTTTTGGGCGGCAGCCCGTTCCGCGGGCCGGATCCAGTCCGGTTTTTGCGCGGCGGCCCCGATCCGGTCCGGTTTTTGTGCGGCGGCCCGTTCCGCGGGCCGGATCCGCTCCGGTTTTTGCGCGGCGGCCCCGATCCGCTCCGGTTTTTGCGCGGCGGCCCGTTCCGTGGGCCGGATCCGCTCCGGTTTTTGCGCGGCGGCACCGAGCCGGTCCGGTTTTTGCGCGGCGGCCCGTTCCGCGGGCCGGATCCGGTCCGGTTTTTGCGCGGCAGCCCCGATCCGCGGGCCGGATCCCGTCCGGTTTTTGCGCGGCGGCCCGTTCCGCGGGCCGGATCCGCTCCGGTTTTTGCGCGGCGGCCCCCATCCGCTCCGGTTTTTGAGCGGCGGCCCGTTCCGCGGGCCGGATCCGCTCCGGTTTTTGCGCGGCAGCCCCGATCCGGTCCGGTTTTTGCGCGGCGGCCCGTTCCGCGGGCCGGATCCGCTCTGGTTTTTCCGCGGCGGCCCCGAGCCGCTCCGGTTTTTGCGCGGCGGCCCGTTGCGCGGGCCGCATCCCCTCCGGTTTTTGTGCGGCGGCCCCATTCCGGTCTGGTTTTTGCGCAGCGGCCCGTTCCGCGGGCCGCATCCGCTCCGGTTTTTGCGCGGCGGCACCGATCCGGTCCGGTTTTTGCGTGGCGGCCCGTTCCGCGGGCCGGATCCGCTCCGGTTTTTGCGCGGCGGCTCCGATCCGCTCCGGTTTTTGCACGGCGGCCCGTTCCGCAGGCCGGATCCGCTCCGGTTTTTGCGCGGCGGCCCCGATCCGGTCCGGTTTTTGCGTGGCGGCCCGTTCCGCGGGCCGGATCCGCTCCGGTTTTTGCGCGGCGGCCCCCAACCGCTCCGGTTTTTGCACGGCGGCCCGTTCCGCGGGCCGGATCCGCTCCGGTTTTTGCGCGGCGGCCCCGATCCGGTCTGGTTTTTGCGCGGCGGTCCGTTCCGCGGGCTGGATCCGCTCCGGTTTTTGTGCGGCGGCCCCGATCCGGTCCGGTTCTTGCGCGGCGGCCCGTTCCGCGGGCCGGATTCGCTCCGGTTTTTGCGCGGCGGCCCCCATCCGCTCCGGTTTTTGCGCGGCGGCCCGTTCCGCGGGACGGATCCGCTCCGGTTTTTGCGCGGCGGCCCCCATCCGCTCCGGTTTTTGTGCCGCGGCCCGTTCCGCGGGCCGGATCCGCTCCGGTTTTTGCGCGGCGGCCCGTTCCGCGGGCTGGATCCGCTCCGCTTTTTGCACGGCGGCCCCGAGCCGGTCTGGTTTTTGCGCGGCAGCGCGTTCTGCGGGCCGGATCCGGTCCGGTTTTTGCGCGGCGGCCCCGATCCGGTCCGGTTTTTGCGCGGTGGCCCGTTCCGCGGGCCGGATCCGCTCCGGTTTTTGCGCGGCGGCCCGTTCCGCCGGCCGGATCCGCTCCGGTTTTTGCGCGGCGGCCCGTTCCGCGGCCTGGATCCGCTCCGGTTTTTGCGCGGCGGCCCCGATCCGCTCCGGTTTTTGCGCGGCAGCCCGTTCCGCGGGCCGCATCCAGTCCGGTTTTTGCGCGGCGGCCCCGATCCGGTCCGGTTTTTGTGCGGCGGCCCGTTCCGCGGGCCGGATCCGGTCCGCTTTTTGCGCGGCGGCCCCGATCCGCTCCGGTTTTTGCGCGGCGGCCCGTTCCGCGGGCCGGATCCGCTCCGGTTTTTGCGCGGCGGCACCGAGCCGGTCCGGTTTTTGCGCGGCGGCCCGTTCCGCGGGCCGGATCCGGTCCGGTTTTTGCGCGGCAGCCCCGATCCGCGGGCCGGATCCTGTCCGGTTTTTGCACGGCGGCCCGTTCTGGGGGCCGGATCCGCTCCGGTTTTTGCGCGGCGGCCCGGATCCGCTCTGGTTATTGCGCGGCGGCCCGTTCCGCGCGCCGGATCCGGTCCGGTTTTTGCGCGGCGGCCCCGATCCGCTCCGGTTTTTGCGCTGCGGCCCGTTCCGCGGGCCGCATCCGCTCCGCTTTTTGCGCGGTGGCTCCGATCCGCTCCGGTTTTTGCCCGGCGGCCAATTCCGTGAGCCGCATCCGGTCCGGTTTTTGCGCGGCGGCCCCGATCCGCTCCGGTTTTTGCGCGGCGCCCCGTTCCGCGGGCCGGATCCGGTCCGGTTTTTGCGTGGCGGCCCCGACCGGTCCGGTTTTTGCGCGGCGGCCCGTTCCGCGGGCCGCATCCGCTCCGGTTTTTGCGCGGCGGCCCCGAGCCGGTCCGGTTTTTGCGCGGCGGCCCGTTCCGCGGGCCGCATCCGCTCCGGTTTTTGCACGGCGGCCCCGATCTGCTCCGGTTTTTGTGCGGCAGCCCGTTCCGCGGGCCGGATCCGCTCCGGATTTTGCGCGGCGGCCCCGATCCGGTCCGGTTTTTGCGCGGCGGCCCGTTCCGCGGGCCGCATCCGCTCCGGTTTTTGTGCGGCGGCCCCGATCCGCTCCGGTTTTTGCGCGGCGGCCCGTTCCGCGGGCCGCATCCGCTCCGGTTTTTGCGCGGCGGCCCCGATCCCGTACGGTTTTTGCTTGGCAGCCCGTTCCGCGGGCCGGATCCGGTCCGGTTTTTGCGCGGCGGCCCCGATCCGGTCCGGTTTTTGCGCCGCGGCCCGTTCCGCGGGCCGGATCCGGTCCGGTTTTTGCGCGGCGGCCCCGATCCGGTCTGGTTTTTGCGCGGCGGTCCGTTCCGCGGGCCGGATCCGCTCCGGTTTTTGTGCGGCGGCCCCGATCCGGTCTGGTTCTTGCGCGGCGGCCCGTTCCGCGGGCCGGATCCGGTCCGGTTTTTGCGCGGCGGCCCCGATCCAGTCTGGTTTTTGCGCGGCAGTCCGTTCCGCGGGCCGGATCCGGTCCGGTTTTTGCGCGGCGGCCCCGATCCGCTCCGGTTTTTGCGCGGCAGCCCGTTCCGCGGGCCGGATCCGGTCCGGTTTTTGCGCGGCGGCCCCCATCCGCTCCGGTTTTTGCGCGGCGGCCCGTTCCGCGGGCCGCATCCGCTCCGGTTTTTGCGCGGCGGCCCCGATCCGGTCTGGTTTTTGCGCGGCGGCCCGTTCCGCGGGCCGGATCCGCTCCGGTTTTTGCGCGGCGGCACCGAGCCGCTCCGGTTTTTGCGCGGCGGCCCGTTCCGCGGGCCGGATCCGGTCCGGTTTTTGCGCGGCAGCCCCGATCCGCGGGCCGGATCCCGTCCGGTTTTTGCGCGGCGGCCCGTTCCGCGGGCCGGATCCGCTCCGGTTTTTGCGCGGCGGCCCGTTCCGCGGACCGTATCCGGTCCGGTTTTTGCGCGGCGGCACCCATCCGCTCCGGTTTTTGAGCGGCGGCCCGTTCCGCGGGACGGATCCGCTCCGGTTTTTGCGCGGTGGCACCGATCCGGTCCGGTTTTTGCGCGTCGGCCCCCATCCGCTCCGGTTTTTGCGCGGCAGCCCGTTCCGCGGGTCGGATCCGCTCCGGTTTTTGCGCGGCGGCCCCAATTCTGTCCAGTTTTTGCGCGGTGGCTCGTTCCGCGGGCCGGATCCGCTCCGGTTTTTGCGCGGCGGCCCCGATCCGGCCTGGTTTTTGCGCTGCGGCCCGTTCCGCGGGCCGGATCCGCTCCGGTTTTTGCGCGGCGGCCCCGATCCGCTCCGGTTTTTGCGCTGCGGCCCGTTCCGCGGGCCGGATCCGCTCCGTTTTTTGCGCGGCGGCACCGAGCCGGTCCGGTTTTTGCGCGGCGGCCCGTTCCGCGGGCCGCATCCGCTCCGGTTTTTGCGCGGCGGCCCCGATCCGCTCCGGTTTTTGCGCGGCGGCCCGTTCCGCGGGCCGCATCCGCTCCGGTTTTTGCGCGGCGGCCCCGATCCGCTCCGGTTTTTGCGCGGCGGCCCGTTCCGCGGGCCGGATCCGCTCCGGTTTTTGCGCGGCGGCCCCCATCCTGTCCAGTTTTTGCGCGGCGGCCCGTTCCACGGGCCGCATCCGCTCCAGATTTTGCACGGCGGCCCCGAGCCGCTCCGGTTTTTGCGCGGCGGTCAGTTCCGCGGGCCGCATCCCCTCCGGTTTTTGTGCGGCGGCCCCAATCCGGTCTGGTTTTTGCGCGGCGGCCCGTTTCGCGGGCCGCATCCGCTCCGGTTTTTGCGCGGCGGCCCCGATCCGGTCCGGTTTTTGCGTGGCGGCCCGTTCCGCGGGCCGGATCCGCTCAGTTTTTTGCGCGGCGGCCCCCATCCGCTCCGGTTTTTGCACGGCGGCCCGTTCCGCGGGCTGGATCCGCTCCGGTTTTTGCGCGGCGGCCCCGATCCGGTCTGGTTTTTGCGCGGCGGCCCGTTCCGCGGGCCGCATCCGCTCCGGTTTTTGTGCGGCGGCCCCGATCCGGTCTGGTTCTTGCGCGGCGGCCCGTTCCGCGGGCCGGATCCACTCCGGTTTTTGCGCGGCGGCCCCGATCCGCTCCGGTTTTTGCGCGGCGGCCCGTTCCGCGGGCCGGATCCGCTCCGGTTTTTGCGCGGCGGCCCCGATCCGCTCCGGTTTTTGCGCAGCGGCCCGTTCCGCGGGCCACATCCGCTCCGGTTTTTGCGCGGCGGCCCCGATCTGCTCCGGTTTTTGCGCGGCAGCGCGTTCCGCGGGCCGGATCCGGTCCGGTTTTTGCGCGGCGGCCCCGATCCGGTCCGGTTTTTGCGCGGTGGCCCGTTCCGCGGGCCGCATCCGCTCCGGTTTTTGCGCGGCGGCCCCGAGCCGGTCCGGTTTTTGCGCGGCGGTCCGTTCCGCGGGCCGCATCCGCTCCGGCTTTTGTGCGGCGGCCCCGATCCGGTCCGGTTTTTGCGCGGCGGCCCCGATCCGGTCCGGTTTTTGCGCGGCGGCACCCATCCGCTCCGGTTTTTGCGCGGCGGCCCGTTCCGCGGGCCGGATCCGCTCCGGTTTTTGCGCGGCGGCCCCCATCCGCTCCGGTTTTTGAGCGGCGGCCCGTTCCGCGGGCCGCATCCGCTCCGGTTTTTGCGTGGCGGCCCCGATCCTGTCCCGTTTTTGCGCGACGGCCCGTTCCGCTGGCCGGATCCGCTCCGGTTTTTGCGCGACGGCCCCCATCCGCTCCGGTTTTTGAGCGGCGGCCCGTTCGGCGGGCCGGATCCGCTCCGGTTTTTGCGCGGCGGCACCGAGCCGCTCCGGTTTTTGCGCGGCGGCCCCGATCCTGTCCGGTTTTTGCGCGAAGGCCCGTTCGGCGGTCCGGATCCGCTCAGGTTTTTGCGCGGCGGCCCCCATCCGCTCCGGTTTTTGAGCGGCGGCCCGGATCCGCTCTGGTTATTGCGCGGCGGCCCGTTCCGCAGGCCGGATCCGCTCCGGTTTTTGCGCGGCGGCCCGTTCCGCGGGCCGGATCCGCTCCGGTTTTTGCGCGGCGGCCCCGATCCGCTCCGGTTTTTGCGCGGCGGCCCGTTCCGCGGGCCGGATCCGCTCCGCTTTTTGCGCGGTGGCTCCGATCCGCTCAGGTTTTTGCCCGGCGGCCCCTTCCGTGAGCCGCATCCGGTCCGGTTTTTGCGCGGCGGCCCCGATCCGGTCCGGTTTTTGCGCGGCGCCCCGTTCCGCGGGCCGGATCCGGTCCGGTTTTTGCGTGGCGGCCCCGACCGGTCCGGTTTTTGCGCGGCGGTCCGTTCCGCGGGCCGGATCCGGTCCGGTTTTTGCGCGGCGGCCCCGAGCCGGTCCGGTTTTTGCGCGGAGGCCCGTTGTGCGGGCTGGATCCGGTCCGGTTTTTGCGCGGCGGCCCCGATCCGCTCCGGTTTTTGCGCGGCAGCCCGTTCCGCGGGCCGGATCCGCTCCGGTTTTTGCGCGGCGGCCCCGATCCGGTCTGGTTCTTGCGCGGCGGCCCGTTCCGCGGGCCGGATCCGGTCCGGTTTTTGTGCGGCGGCCCCGATCCGGTCCGGTTTTTGCGCCGCGGCCCTTTCCGCGGGCCGGATCCGCTCCGGTTTTTGCACGGCGGAACCGATCCGGTCCGGTTTTTGCGCCGCGGCCCGTTCCGCGGGCCGGATCCGCTCCGGTTTTTGCGCGGCGGCCCCGATCCGGTCTGGTTCTTGCGCGGCGGCCCGTTCCGCGGGCCGGATCCGGTCCGGTTTTTGTGCGGCGGCCCCGATCCGGTCTGGTTCTTGCGCGGCGGCCCGTTCCGCGGGCCGGATCCGGTCCGGTTTTTGCGCGGTGGCACCGATCCGGTCCGGTTTTTGTGCGGCGGCCCCGATCCGCTCCGGTTTTTCCGCGGCAGCCCGTTCCGCGGGTCGGATCCGCTCCGGTTTTTGCTCGGCGGCCCCAATTCTGTCCAGTTTTTGCGCGGTGGCTCGTTCCGCGGGCCGGATCCGCTCCGGTTTTTGCGCGGCGGCCCCGATCCGGTCTGGTTTTTGCGCGGCGGCCCGTTCCGCGGGCCGGATCCGCTCCGGTTTTTGCGCGGCGGCCCCGATCCGCACCGGTTTTTGCGCGGCGGCCCGTTCCGCGGGCCGGATCCGCTCCGTTTTTTGCGCGGCGGCCCCGATCCACTCCGGTTTTTGCGCGGCGGCCCCGATCCGGTCCGGTTTTTGCGCGGCGCCACGTTCCGCGGGCCGGATCCACTCCGTTTTTTGCGCGGCGGCACCGAGCCGCGGGCCGCATCCGGTCCGGTTTTTGCGTGGTGGCCCCGACCGGTCCGGTTTTTGCGCGGCGGCCCGTTCCGCGGGCCGGATCCGCTCCGGTTTTTGCGCGGCGGCCCCGATCCGGTCCGGTTTTTGCGCGGCGGCCCGTTCCGCGGGCCGCATCCGCTCCGGTTTTTGCACGGCGGCCCCGATCCGCTCTGGTTTTTGCGCGGCGGCCCGATCCGCGGGCCGGATCCGGTCCGGTTTTTGCGCGGCGGCCCCGATCCGGTCCGGTTTTTGCGCGGTGGCCCGTTCCGCGGGCCGGATCCGCTCCGGTTTTTGCGCGGCGGCCCGTTCCGCCTGCCGGATCCACTCCGGTTTTTGCGCGGCGGCCCCGATCCGCTCCGGTTTTTGCGCGGCGGCCCGTTCCGCGGGCCGGATCCGCTCCGGTTTTTGCGCGGCGGCCCCCATCCGCTCCGGTTTTTGCACGGCGGCCCGTTCCGCGGGCCGCATCCGCTCCGGTTTTTGAGCGGCGGCCCCGATCCGGTCCGGTTTTTGCGTGGCGGCCCGTTCCGCAGGCCGGATCCGCTCCGTTTTTTGGGCGGCGGCCCCCATCCGCTCCGGTTTTTGCACGGCGGCCCGTTCCGCGGGCCGGATCCGCTCCGGTTTTTGCGCGGCGGCCCCGATCCGGTCTGGTTTTTGAGCGGCGGTCCGTTCCGCGGGCCGCATCCGCTCCGGTTTTTGTGCGGCGGCCCCGATCCGGTCTGGTTCTTGCGCGGCGGCCCGTTCCGCGGGCCGGATCCACTCCGGTTTTTGCGCGGCGGCCCCGATCCGGTCCGGTTTTTGTGCGGCGGCCCGTTCCGCGGGCCGGATCCGCTCCGGTTTTTGCGCGGCGGCCCCGATCCGCTCCGGTTTTTGCGCCGCGGCCCGTTCCGCGGGCCGGATCCGGTCCGGTTTTTGCGCGGCGGCACCGATCCCGTACGGTTTTTGCGCGACGGCCCGTTCCGCGGGCCGGATCCGCTCCGGTTTTTGCGCGGCGGCCCGTTCCGCGGGCCGCATCCGCTCCGGTTTTTGCGCGGCGGCCCCGAGCCGGTCCGGTTTTTGCGCGGCGGCCCGTTCCGCGGGCCGTATCCGCTCCGGCTTTTGTGCGGCGGCCCCGATCCGGTCCGGTTTTTGCGCGGCGGCCCCGATCCTGTCCGGTTTTTGCGCGGCGGCACCCATCCACTCCGGTTTTTGCGCGGCGGCCCGTTCCGCGGGCCGCATCCGCTCCGGTTTTTGCGCGGCGGCCCCGATCCGCTCCGGTTTTTGCGCGGCGGCCCGTTCCGCGGGCCGGATCCGCTCCGTTTTTTGCGCGGCGGCACCGAGCCGGTCCGGTTTTTGCGCGGCGGCCCGTTCCGCGGGCCGCATCCGCTCCGGTTTTTGCGCGGCGGCCCCGATCCGCTCCGGTTTTTGCGCGGCGGCCCGTTCCGCGGGCCGGATCCGCTCCGGTTTTTGCGCGGCGGCCCGTTCCGCGGGCCGGATCCGCTCCGGTTTTTGCGCGGCGGCCCCCATCCGCTCCGGTTTTTGCACGGCGGCCCGTTCCGCGGGCCGCATCCGCTCCGGTTTTTGAGCGGCGGCCCCGATCCGGTCCGGTTTTTGCGTGGCGGCCCGTTCCGCAGGCCGGATCCGCTCCGTTTTTTGGGCGGCGGCCCCCATCCGCTCCGGTTTTTGCACGGCGGCCCGTTCCGCGGGCCGGATCCGCTCCGGTTTTTGCGCGGCGGCCCCGATCCGGTCTGGTTTTTGAGCGGCGGTCCGTTCCGCGGGCCGCATCCGCTCCGGTTTTTGTGCGGCGGCCCCGATCCGGTCTGGTTCTTGCGCGGCGGCCCGTTCCGCGGGCCGGATCCACTCCGGTTTTTGCGCGGCGGCCCCGATCCGGTCCGGTTTTTGTGCGGCGGCCCGTTCCGCGGGCCGGATCCGCTCCGGTTTTTGCGCGGCGGCCCCGATCCGCTCCGGTTTTTGCGCCGCGGCCCGTTCCGCGGGCCGGATCCGGTCCGGTTTTTGCGCGGCGGCACCGATCCCGTACGGTTTTTGCGCGACGGCCCGTTCCGCGGGCCGGATCCGCTCCGGTTTTTGCGCGGCGGCCCGTTCCGCGGGCCGCATCCGCTCCGGTTTTTGCGCGGCGGCCCCGAGCCGGTCCGGTTTTTGCGCGGCGGCCCGTTCCGCGGGCTGGATCCGCTCCGGCTTTTGTGCGGCGGCCCCGATCCGGTCCGGTTTTTGCGCGGCGGCCCCGATCCTGTCCGGTTTTTGCGCGGCGGCACCCATCCGCTCCGGTTTTTGCGCGGCGGCCCGTTCCGCGGGCCGGATCCGCTCCGGTTTTTGCGCGGCGGCCCCGATCCGCTCCGGTTTTTGCGCGGCGGCCCGTTCCGCGGGCCGGATCCGCTCCGTTTTTTGCGCGGCGGCACCGAGCCGGTCCGGTTTTTGCGCGGCGGCCCGTTCCGCGGGCCGCATCCGCTCCGGTTTTTGCGCGGCGGCCCCGATCCGCTCCGGTTTTTGCGCGGCAGCCCGTTCCGCGGGTCGGATCCGCTCCGGTTTTTGCTCGGCGGCCCCAATTCTGTCCAGTTTTTGCGCGGTGGCTCGTTCCGCGGGCCGGATCCGCTCCAGTTTTTGCGCAGCGGCCCCGATCCGGTCTGGTTTTTGCGCTGCGGCCCGTTCCGCGGGCCGGATCCGCTCCGGTTTTTGCGCGGCGGCCCCGATCCGCTCCGGTTTTTGCGCGGCGCCACGTTCCGCGGGCCGGATCCACTCCGTTTTTTGCGCGGCGGCACCGAGCCGCGGGCCGCATCCGCTCCGGTGTTTGCGCGGCGGCCCCGATCCGGTCCGGTTTTTGCGCGGCGGCCCGTTCCGCGGGCCGGATCCGCTCCGGTTTTTGCGCGGCGGCCCCGATCCGGTCCGGTTTTTGCGCGGCGGCCCGTTCCGCGGGCCGCATCCGCTCCGGATTTTGCACGGCGGCCCCGATCCGCTCTGGTTTTTGCGCGGCGGCCCGTTCCGCGGGTCGGATCCGCTCCGGTTTTTGCGCGGCGGCCCCGATCCGGTCCGGTTTTTGCGCGGTGGCCCGTTCCGCGGGCCGGATCCGCTCCGGTTTTTGCGCGGCGGCCCGTTCCGCCTGCCGGATCCACTCCGGTTTTTGCGCGGCGGCCCAGATCCGCTCCGGTTTTTGCGCGGCGGCCCGTTCCGCGGGCCGGATCCGCTCCGGTTTTTGCGCGGCGGCCCCCATCCGCTCCGGTTTTTGCACGGCGGCCCGTTCCGCGGGCCGCATCCGCTCCGGTTTTTGCGCGGCGGCCCCGATCCGGTCCGGTTTTTGCGTGGCGGCCCGTTCCGCAGGCCGGATCCGCTCCGTTTTCTGCGCGGCGGCCCCGAAGCTGTCCGGTTTTTGCACGGCGGCCCGTTCCGCGGGCCGCATCCGCTCCGGTTTTTGCGCGGCGGCCCCGATCCGCTCCGGTTTTTGCGCGGCGGCCCGTTCCGCGGGCCGGATCCGCTCCGGTTTTTGCGCGGCGGCCCCCATCCTGTCCAGTTTTTGCGCGGCGGCCCGTTCCACGGGCCGCATCCGCTCCAGATTTTGCACGGCGGCCCCGAGCCGCTCCGGTTTTTGCGCGGCGGTCAGTTCCGCAGGCCGCATCCCCTCCGGTTTTTGTGCGGCGGCCCCAATCCGGTCTGGTTTTTGCGCGGCGGCCCGTTTCGCGGGCCGCATCCGCTCCGGTTTTTCGCGGCGGCCCCGATCCGGTCCGGTTTTTGCGTGGCGGCCCGTTCCGCGGGCCGGATCCGCTCCGTTTTTTGCGCGGCGGCCCCCATCCGCTCCGGTTTTTGCACGGCGGCCCGTTCCGCGGGCTGGATCCGCTCCGGTTTTTGCGCGGCAGCCCCGATCCGGTCTGGTTTTTGCGCGGCGGTCCGTTCCGCGGGCCGCATCCGCTCCGGTTTTTGTGCGGCGGCCCCGATCCGTTCTGGTTCTTGCGCGGCGGCCCGTTCCGCGGGCCGGATCCACTCCGGTTTTTGCGCGGCGGCCCCGATCCGGTCCGGTTTTTGCGCGGCGGCCCGTTCCGCGGGCCGGATCCGCTCCGGTTTTTGCGCGGCGGCCCCGATCCGCTCCGGTTTTTGCGCAGCGGCCCGTTCCGCGGGCCACATCCGCTCCGGTTTTTGCGCGGCGGCCCCGATTTGCTCCGGTTTTTGCGCGGCAGCGCGTTCCGCGGGCCAGATCCGGTCCGGTTTTTGCGCGGCGGCCCCGATCCGGTCCGGTTTTTGCGCGGTGGCCCGTTCCGCGGGCCGCATCCGCTCCGGTTTTTGCGCGGCGGCCCCGAGCCGGTCCGGTTTTTGCGCGGCGGTCCGTTCCGCGGGCCGCATCCGCTCCGGCTTTTGTGCGGCGGCCCCGATCCGGTCCGGTTTTTGCGCGGCGGCCCCGATCCTGTCCGGTTTTTGCGCGGCGGCCCCGATCCGCTCCGGTTTTTGCGCGGCGGCCCGTTCCGCGGGCCGGATCCGCTCCGGTTTTTGCGCGGCGGCCCCCATCCGCTCCGGTTTTTGAGCGGCGGCCCGTTCCGCGGGCCGCATCCGCTCCGGTTTTTGCGTGGTGGCCCCGATCCTGTCCCGTTTTTGCGCGACGGCCCGTTCCGCGGGCCGGATCCGCTCCGGTTTTTGCGCGACAGCCCCCATCCGCTCCGGTTTTTGAGCGGCGGCCCGTTCGGCGGGCCGGATCCGCTCCGGTTTTTGCGCGGCGGCACCGAGCCGCTCCGGTTTTTGCGCGGCGGCCCCGATCCTGTCCGGTTTTTGCGCGAAGGCCCGTTCGGCGGTCCGGATCCGCTCAGGTTTTTACGCGGCGGCCCCCATCCGCTCCGGTTTTTGAGCGGCGGCCCGGATCCGCTCTGGTTATTGCGCGGCGGCCCGTTCCGCAGGCCGGATCCGCTCCGGTTTTTGCGCGGCGGCCCGTTCCGCGGGCCGGATCCGCTCCGGTTTTTGCGCGGCGGCCCCGATCCGCTCCGGTTTTTGCGCGGCGGCCCGTTCCGCGGGCCGGATCCGCTCCGCTTTTTGCGCGGTGGCTCCGATCCGCTCAGGTTTTTGCCCGGCGGCCAATTCCGTGAGCCGCATCCGGTCCGGTTTTTGCGCGGCGGCCCCGATCCGGTCCGGTTTTTGCGCGGCGCCCCGTTCCGCGGGCCGGATCCGGTCCGGTTTTTGCGTGGCGGCCCCGACCGGTCCGGTTTTTGCGCGGCGGTCCGTTCCGCGGGCCGGATCCGGTCCGGTTTTTGCGCGGCGGCCCCGAGCCGGTCCGGTTTTTGCGCGGCGGCCCGTTGTGCGGGCTGGATCCGGTCCGGTTTTTGCGCGGCGGCCCCGATCCGCTCCGGTTTTTGCGCGGCAGCCCGTTCCGCGGGCCGGATCCGCTCCGGTTTTTGCGCGGCGGCCCCGATCCGGTCCGGTTTTTGCGCCGCGGCCCTTTCCGCGGGCCGGATCCGCTCCGGTTTTTGCGCGGCGGAACCGATCCGGTCCGGTTTTTGCGCCGCGGCCCGTTCCGCGGGCCGGATCCGCTCCGGTTTTTGCGCGGCGGCCCCGAGCCGGTCTGGTTTTTGCGCGGTGGTCCGTTCCGCGGGCCGGATCCGGTCCGGTTTTTGCGCGGTGGCACCGATCCGGTCCGGTTTTTGTGCGGCGGCCCCGATCCGCTCCGGTTTTTGCGCGGCAGCCCGTTCCGCGGGTCGGATCCGGTCCGGTTTTTGCTCGGCGGCCCCAATTCTGTCCAGTTTTTGCGCGGTGGCTCGTTCCGCGGGCCGGATCCGCTCCGGTTTTTGCGCGGCGGCCCCGATCCGGTCTGGTTTTTGCGCTGCGGCCCGTTCCGCGGGCCGGATCCGCTCCGGTTTTTGCGCGGCGGCCCCGATCCGCTCCGGTTTTTGCGCGGCGGCCCGTTCTGCGGGCCGGATCCGCTCCGTTTTTTGCGCGGCGGCCCCGATACGGTCCGGTTTTTGCGCGGCGGCCCCGATCCGGTCCGGTTTTTGCGCGGCGCCACGTTCCGCGGGCCGGATCCACTCCGTTTTTTGCGCGGCGGCACCGAGCCGCGGGCCGCATCCGCTCCGGTTTTTGCGCGGCGGCCCCGATCCGGTCCGGTTTTTGCGCGGCGGCCCGTTCCGCGGGCCGGATCCGCTCCGGTTTTTGCGCGGCGGCCCCGATCCGGTCCGGTTTTTGCGCGGCGGCCCGTTCCGCGGGCCGCATCCGCTCCGGTTTTTGCACGGCGGCCCCGATCCGCTCTGGTTTTTGCGCGGCGGCCCGTTCCGCGGGTCGGATCCGGTCCGGTTTTTGCGCGGCGGCCCCGATCCGGTCCGGTTTTTGCGCGGTGGCCCGTTCCGCGGGCCGCATCCGCTCCGGTTTTTGCGCGGCGGCCCAGATCCGCTCCGGTTTTTGCGCGGCGGCCCGTTCCGCGGGCCGGATCCGCTCCGGTTTTTGCGCGGCGGCCCCCATCCGCTCCGGTTTTTGCACGGCGGCCCGTTCCGCGGGCCGCATCCGCTCCGGTTTTTGCGCGGCGGCCCCGATCCGTCCGGTTTTTGCGTGGCGGCCCGTTCCGCAGGCCGGATCCGCTCCGTTTTTTGCGCGGCGGCCCCGAAGCTGTCCGGTTTTTGCACGGCGGCCCGTTCCGCGGGCCGGATCCGCTCCGGTTTTTGCGCGGCGGCCCCGATCCGGTCTGGTTTTTGAGCGGCGGTCCGTTCCGCGGGCCGCATCCGCTCCGGTTTTTGTGCGGCGGCCCCGATCCGGTCTGGTTCTTGCGCGGCGGCCCGTTCCGCGGGCCGGATCCACTCCGGTTTTTGCGCGGCGGCCCCGATCCGGTCCGGTTTTTGTGCGGCGGCCCGTTCCGCGGGCCGGATCCGCTCCGGTTTTTGCGCGGCGGCCCCGATCCGCTCCGGTTTTTGCGCCGCGGCCCGTTCCGCGGGCCGGATCCGCTCCGGTTTTTGCGCGGCGGCACCGATCCCGTACGGTTTTTGCGCGACGGCCCGTTCCGCGGGCCGGATCCGGTCAGGTTTTTGCGCGGCGGCCCGTTCCGCGGGCCGCATCCGCTCCGGTTTTTGCGCGGCGGCCCCGATCCGGTCCGGTTTTTGCGCGGCGGCCCGTTCCGCGGGCCGTATCCGCTCCGGCTTTTGTGCTGCGGCCCCGATCCGGTCCGGTTTTTGCGCGGCGGCCCCGATCCTGTCCGGTTTTTGCGCGGCGGCACCCATCCGGTCCGGTTTTTGCGCGGCGGCCCGTTCTGCGGGCCGCATCCGCTCCGGTTTTTGCGCGGCGGCACCGAGCCGGTCCGGTTTTTGCGCGGCAGCCCGTTCCGCGGGCCGCATCCGCTCCGGTTTTTGCGTGGCGGCCCCGATCCTGTCCCGTTTTTGCGCGACGGCCCGTTCCGCGGGCCGGATCCGCTCCGGTTTTTGCGCGACGGCCCCGATCCTGTCCGGTTTTTGCACGGCGGCCCGTTCCGCGGGCCGCATCCGCTCCGGTTTTTGAGCGGCGGCCCCGATCCGGTCCGGTTTTTGCGTGGCGGCCCGTTCCGCAGGCCGGATCCGCTCCGTTTTTTGGGCGGCGGCCCCCATCCGCTCCGGTTTTTGCACGGCGGCCCGTTCCGCGGGCCGGATCCGCTCCGGTTTTTGCGCGGCGGCCCCGATATGGTCTGGTTTTTGAGCGGCGGTCCGTTCCGCGGGCCGCATCCGCTCCGGTTTTTGTGCGGCGGCCCCGATCCGGTCTGGTTCTTGCGCGGCGGCCCGTTCCGCGGGCCGGATCCACTCCGGTTTTTGCGCGGCGGCCCCGATCCGGTCCGGTTTTTGTGCGGCGGCCCGTTCCGCGGGCCGGATCCGCTCCGGTTTTTGCGCGGCGGCCCCGATCCGCTCCGGTTTTTGCGCCGCGGCCCGTTCCGCGGGCCGGATCCGGTCCGGTTTTTGCGCGGCGGCACCGATCCCGTACGGTTTTTGCGCGACGGCCCGTTCCGCGGGCCGGATCCGCTCCGGTTTTTGCGCGGCGGCCCGTTCCGCGGGCCGCATCCGCTCCGGTTTTTGCGCGGCGGCCCCGAGCCGGTCCGGTTTTTGCGCGGCGGCCCGTTCCGCGGGCCGTATCCGCTCCGGCTTTTGTGCGGCGGCCCCGATCCGGTCCGGTTTTTGCGCGGCGGCCCCGATCCTGTCCGGTTTTTGCGCGGCGGCACCCATCCGCTCCGGTTTTTGCGCGGCGGCCCGTTCCGCGGGCCGGATCCGCTCCGGTTTTTGCGCGGCGGCCCCGATCCGCTCCGGTTTTTGCGCGGCGGCCCGTTCCGCGGGCCGGATCCGCTCCGTTTTTTGCGCGGCGGCACCGAGCCGGTCCGGTTTTTGCGCGGCGGCCCGTTCCGCGGGCCGCATCCGCTCCGGTTTTTGCGCGGCGGCCCCGATCCGCTCCGGTTTTTGCGCGGCGGCCCGTTCCGCGGGCCGGATCCGCTCCGGTTTTTGCGCGGCGGCCCGTTCCGCGGGCCGGATCCGCTCCGGTTTTTGCGCGGCGGCCCCCATCCACTCCGGTTTTTGCACGGCGGCCCGTTCCGCGGGCCGCATCCGCTCCGGTTTTTGAGCGGCGGCCCCGATCCGGTCCGGTTTTTGCGTGGCGGCCCGTTCCGCAGGCCGGATCCGCTCCGTTTTTTGGGCGGCGGCCCCCATCCGCTCCGGTTTTTGCACGGCGGCCCGTTCCGCGGGCCGGATCCGCTCCGGTTTTTGCGCGGCGGCCCCGATCCGGTCTGGTTTTTGAGCGGCGGTCCGTTCCGCTGGCCGCATCCGCTCCGGTTTTTGTGCGGTGGCCCCGATCCGGTCTGGTTCTTGCGCGGCGGCCCGTTCCGCGGGCCGGATCCACTCCGGTTTTTGCGCGGCGGCCCCGATCCGGTCCGGTTTTTGTGCGGCGGCCCGTTCCGCGGGCCGGATCCGCTCCGGTTTTTGCGCGGCGGCCCCGATCCGCTCCGGTTTTTGCGCCGCGGCCCGTTCCGCGGGCCGGATCCGGTCCGGTTTTTGCGCGGCGGCACCGATCCCGTACGGTTTTTGCGCGACGGCCCGTTCCGCGGGCCGGATCCGCTCCGGTTTTTGCGCGGCGGCCCGTTCCGCGGGCCGCATCCGCTCCGGTTTTTGCGCGGCGGCCCCGAGCCGGTCCGGTTTTTGCGCGGCGGCCCGTTCCGCGGGCCGTATCCGCTCCGGCTTTTGTGCGGCGGCCCCGATCCGGTCCGGTTTTTGCGCGGCGGCCCCGATCCTGTCCGGTTTTTGCGCGGCGGCACCCATCCGCTCCGGTTTTTGCGCGGCGGCCCGTTCCGCGGGCCGGATCCGCTCCGGTTTTTGCGCGGCGGCCCCGATCCCCTCCGGTTTTTGCGCGGCGGCCCGTTCCGCGGGCCGGATCCGCTCCGTTTTTTGCGCGGCGGCACCGAGCCGGTCCGGTTTTTGCGCGGCGGCCCGTTCCGCGGGCCGCATCCGCTCCGGTTTTTGCGCGGCGGCCCCGATCCGCTCCGGTTTTTGCGCGGCGGCCCGTTCCGCGGGCCGGATCCGGTCCGGTTTTTGCGCGGCGGCCCCGATCCGCTCCGGTTTTTGCGCGGCGGCCCGTTCCGCGGGCCGGATCCGCTCCGGTTTTTGCGCGGCGGCCCCCATCCTGTCCAGTTTTTGCGCGGCGGCCCGTTCCACGGGCCGCATCCGCTCCAGATTTTGCACGGCGGCCCCGATCCGCTCCGGTTTTTGCGCGGCGGTCAGTTCCGCAGGCCGCATCCCCTCCGGTTTTTGTGCGGCGGCCCCAATCCGGTCTGGTTTTTGCGCGGCGGCCCGTTTCGCGGGCCGCATCCGCTCCGGTTTTTCGCGGCGGCCCCGATCCGGTCCGGTTTTTGCGTGGCGGCCCGTTCCGCGGGCCGGATCCGCTCCGTTTTTTGCGCGGCGGCCCCCATCCGCTCCGGTTTTTGCACGGCGGCCCGTTCCGCGGGCTGGATCCGCTCCGGTTTTTGCGCGGCAGCCCCGATCCGGTCTGGTTTTTGCGCGGCGGTCCGTTCCGCGGGCCGCATCCGCTCCGGTTTTTGTGCGGCGGCCCCGATCCGTTCTGGTTCTTGCGCGGCGGCCCGTTCCGCGGGCCGGATCCACTCCGGTTTTTGCGCGGCGGCCCCGATCCGGTCCGGTTTTTGCGCGGCGGCCCGTTCCGCGGGCCGGATCCGCTCCGGTTTTTGCGCGGCGGCCCCGATCCGCTCCGGTTTTTGCGCAGCGGCCCGTTCCGCGGGCCACATCCGCTCCGGTTTTTGCGCGGCGGCCCCGATTTGCTCCGGTTTTTGCGCGGCAGCGCGTTCCGCGGGCCAGATCCGGTCCGGTTTTTGCGCGGCGGCCCCGATCCGGTCCGGTTTTTGCGCGGTGGCCCGTTCCGCGGGCCGCATCCGCTCCGGTTTTTGCGCGGCGGCCCCGAGCCGGTCCGGTTTTTGCGCGGCGGTCCGTTCCGCGGGCCGCATCCGCTCCGGCTTTTGTGCGGCGGCCCCGATCCGGTCCGGTTTTTGCGCGGCGGCCCCGATCCTGTCCGGTTTTTGCGCGGCGGCCCCGATCCGCTCCGGTTTTTGCGCGGCGGCCCCCATCCGCTCCGGTTTTTGAGCGGCGGCCCGTTCCGCGGGCCGCATCCGCTCCGGTTTTTGCGTGGTGGCCCCGATCCTGTCCCGTTTTTGCGCGACGGCCCGTTCCGCGGGCCGGATCCGCTCCGGTTTTTGCGCGACGGCCCCCATCCGCTCCGGTTTTTGAGCGGCGGCCCGTTCGGCGGGCCGGATCCGCTCCGGTTTTTGCGCGGCGGCACCGAGCCGCTCCGGTTTTTACGCGGCGGCCCCGATCCTGTCCGGTTTTTGCGCGAAGGCCCGTTCGGCGGTCCGGATCCGCTCAGGTTTTTACGCGGCGGCCCCCATCCGCTCCGGTTTTTGAGCGGCGGCCCGGATCCGCTCTGGTTATTGCGCGGCGGCCCGTTCCGCAGGCCGGATCCGCTCCGGTTTTTGCGCGGCGGCCCGTTCCGCGGGCCGGATCCGCTCCGGTTTTTGCGCGGCGGCCCCGATCCGCTCCGGTTTTTGCGCGGCGGCCCGTTCCGCGGGCCGGATCCGCTCCGCTTTTTGCGCGGTGGCTCCGATCCGCTCAGGTTTTTGCCCGGCGGCCCCTTCCGTGAGCCGCATCCGGTCCGGTTTTTGCGCGGCGGCCCCGATCCGGTCCGGTTTTTGCGCGGCGCCCCGTTCCGCGGGCCGGATCCGCTCCGGTTTTTGCGTGGCGGCCCCGACCGGTCCGGTTTTTGCGCGGCGGTCCGTTCCGCGGGCCGGATCCGGTCCGGTTTTTGCGCGGCGGCCCCGAGCCGGTCCGGTTTTTGCGCGGCGGCCCGTTGTGCGGGCTGGATCCGGTCCGGTTTTTGCGCGGCGGCCCCGATCCGCTCCGGTTTTTGCGCGGCAGCCCGTTCCGCGGGCCGGATCCGCTCCGGTTTTTGCGCGGCGGCCCCGATCCGGTCCGGTTTTTGCGCCGCGGCCCTTTCCGCGGGCCGGATCCGCTCCGGTTTTTGCGCGGCGGAACCGATCCGGTCCGGTTTTTGCGCCGCGGCCCGTTCCGCGGGCCGGATCCGCTCCGGTTTTTGCGCGGCGGCCCCGATCCGGTCTGGTTTTTGCGCGGTGGTCCGTTCCGCGGGCCGGATCCGCTCCGGTTTTTGTGCGGCGGCCCCGATACGGTCTGGTTCTTGCGCGGCGGCCCGTTCCGCGGGCCGGATCCGGTCCGGTTTTTGCGCGGTGGCACCGATCCGGTCCGGTTTTTGTGCGGCGGCCCCGATCCGCTCCGGTTTTTGCGCGGCAGCCCGTTCCGCGGGTCGGATCCGCTCCGGTTTTTGCTCGGCGGCCCCAATTCTGTCCAGTTTTTGCGCGGTGGCTCGTTCCGCGGGCCGGATCCGCTCCGGTTTTTGCGCGGCGGCCCCGATCCGGTCTGGTTTTTGCGCTGCGGCCCGTTCCGCGGGCCGGATCCGCTCCGGTTTTTGCGCGGCGGCCCCGATCCGCTCCGGTTTTTGCGCGGCGGCCCGTTCTGCGGGCCGGATCCGCTCCGTTTTTTGCGCGGCGGCCCCGATCCACTCCGGTTTTTGCGCGGCGGCCCCGATCCGGTCCGGTTTTTGCGCGGCGCCACGTTCCGCGGGCCGGATCCACTCCGTTTTTTGCGCGGCGGCACCGAGCCGCGGGCCGCATCCGCTCCGGTTTTTGCGCGGCGGCCCCGATCCGGTCCGGTTTTTGCGCGGCGGCCCGTTCCGCGGGCCGGATCCGCTCCGGTTTTTGCGCGGCGGCCCCGATCCGGTCCGGTTTTTGCGCGGCGGCCCGTTCCGCGGGCCGCATCCGCTCCGGTTTTTGCACGGCGGCCCCGATCCGCTCTGGTTTTTGCGCGGCGGCCCGTTCCGCGGGTCGGATCCGCTCCGGTTTTTGCGCGGCGGCCCCGATCCGGTCCGGTTTTTGCGCGGTGGCCCGTTCCGCGGGCCGGATCCGCTCCGGTTTTTGCGCGGCGGCCCGTTCCGCCTGCCGGATCCACTCCGGTTTTTGCGCGGCGGCCCAGATCCGCTCCGGTTTTTGCGCGGCGGCCCGTTCCGCGGGCCGGATCCGCTCCGGTTTTTGCGCGGCGGCCCCGATCCGGTCCGGTTTTTGCGTGGCGGCCCGTTCCGCAGGCCGGATCCGCTCCGTTTTCTGCGCGGCGGCCCCGAAGCTGTCCGGTTTTTGCACGGCGGCCCGTTCCGCGGGCCGCATCCGCTCCGGTTTTTGCGCGGCGGCCCCGATCCGGTCCGGTTTTTGCGTGGCGGCCCGTTCCGCAGGCCGGATCCGCTCCGTTTTCTGCGCGGAGGCCCCGAAGCTGTCCGGTTTTTGCACGGCGGCCCGTTCCGCGGGCCGCATCCGCTCCGGTTTTTGCGCGGCGGCCCCGATCCGCTCCGGTTTTTGCGCGGCGGCCCGTTCCGCGGGCCGGATCCGCTCCGGTTTTTGCGCGGCGGCCCCCATCCTGTCCAGTTTTTGCGCGGCGGCCCGTTCCACGGGCCGCATCCGCTCCAGATTTTGCACGGCGGCCCCGAGCCGCTCCGGTTTTTGCGCGGCGGTCAGTTCCGCAGGCCGCATCCCCTCCGGTTTTTGTGCGGCGGCCCCAATCCGGTCTGGTTTTTGCGCGGCGGCCCGTTTCGCGAGCCGCATCCGCTCCGGTTTTTCGCGGCGGCCCCGATCCGGTCCGGTTTTTGCGTGGCGGCCCGTTCCGCGGGCCGGATCCGCTCCGTTTTTTGCGCGGCGGCCCCCATCCGCTCCGGTTTTTGCACGGCGGCCCGTTCCGCGGGCTGGATCCGCTCCGGTTTTTGCGCGGCAGCCCCGATCCGGTCTGGTTTTTGCGCGGCGGTCCGTTCCGCGGGCCGCATCCGCTCCGGTTTTTGTGCGGCGGCCCCGATCCGTTCTGGTTCTTGCGCGGCGGCCCGTTCCGCGGGCCGGATCCACTCCGGTTTTTGCGCGGCGGCCCCGATCCGGTCCGGTTTTTGCGCGGCGGCCCGTTCCGCGGGCCGGATCCGCTCCGGTTTTTGCGCGGCGGCCCCGATCCGCTCCGGTTTTTGCGCAGCGGCCCGTTCCGCGGGCCACATCCGCTCCGGTTTTTGCGCGGCGGCCCCGATTTGCTCCGGTTTTTGCGCGGCAGCGCGTTCCGCGGGCCAGATCCGGTCCGGTTTTTGCGCGGCGGCCCCGATCCGGTCCGGTTTTTGCGCGGTGGCCCGTTCCGCGGGCCGCATCCGGTCCGGTTTTTGCGCGGCGGCCCCGAGCCGGTCCGGTTTTTGCGCGGCGGTCCGTTCCGCGGGCCGCATCCGCTCCGGCTTTTGTGCGGCGGCCCCGATCCGGTCCGGTTTTTGCGCGGCGGCCCCGATCCTGTCCGGTTTTTGCGCGGCGGCCCCGATCCGCTCCGGTTTTTGCGCGGCGGCCCGTTCCGCGGGCCGGATCCGCTCCGGTTTTTGCGCGGCGGCCCCCATCCGCTCCGGTTTTTGAGCGGCGGCCCGTTCCGCGGGCCGCATCCGCTCCGGTTTTTGCGTGGTGGCCCCGATCCTGTCCCGTTTTTGCGCGACGGCCCGTTCCGCGGGCCGGATCCGCTCCGGTTTTTGCGCGACGGCCCCCATCCGCTCCGGTTTTTGAGCGGCGGCCCGTTCGGCGGGCCGGATCCGCTCCGGTTTTTGCGCGGCGGCACCGAGCCGCTCCGGTTTTTGCGCGGCGGCCCCGATCCTGTCCGGTTTTTGCGCGAAGGCCCGTTCGGCGGTCCGGATCCGCTCAGGTTTTTACGCGGCGGCCCCCATCCGCTCCGGTTTTTGAGCGGCGGCCCGGATCCGCTCTGGTTATTGCGCGGCGGCCCGTTCCGCAGGCCGGATCCGCTCCGGTTTTTGCGCGGCGGCCCGTTCCGCGGGCCGGATCCGCTCCGGTTTTTGCGCGGCGGCCCCGATCCGCTCCGGTTTTTGCGCGGCGGCCCGTTCCGCGGGCCGGATCCGCTCCGCTTTTTGCGCGGTGGCTCCGATCCGCTCAGGTTTTTGCCCGGCGGCCCCTTCCGTGAGCCGCATCCGGTCCGGTTTTTGCGCGGCGGCCCCGATCCGGTCCGGTTTTTGCGCGGCGCCCCGTTCCGCGGGCCGGATCCGGTCCGGTTTTTGCGTGGCGGCCCCGACCGGTCCGGTTTTTGCGCGGCGGTCCGTTCCGCGGGCCGGATCCGGTCCGGTTTTTGCGCGGCGGCCCCGAGCGGGTCCGGTTTTTGCGCGGCGGCCCGTTGTGCGGGCCGGATCCACTCCGGTTTTTGCGCGGCGGCCCCGATCCGCTCCGGTTTTTGTGCGGCGGCCCGTTCCGCGGGCCGGATCCGCTCCGGTTTTTGCGCGGCGGCCCCGATCCGCTCCGGTTTTTGCGCCGCGGCCCGTTCCGCGGGCCGGATCCGCTCCGGTTTTTGCGCGGCGGCACCGATCCCGTACGGTTTTTGCGCGACGGCCCGTTCCGCGGGCCGGATCCGGTCAGGTTTTTGCGCAGCGGCCCGTTCCGCGGGCCGCATCCGCTCCGGTTTTTGCGCGGCGGCCCCGATCCGGTCCGGTTTTTGCGCGGCGGCCCGTTCCGCGGGCCGTATCCGCTCCGGCTTTTGTGCTGCGGCCCCGATCCGGTCCGGTTTTTGCGCGGCGGCCCCGATCCTGTCCGGTTTTTGCGCGGCGGCACCCATCCGGTCCGGTTTTTGCGCGGCGGCCCGTTCTGCGGGCCGCATCCGCTCCGGTTTTTGCGCGGCGGCACCGAGCCGGTCCGGTTTTTGCGCGGCAGCCCGTTCCGCGGGCCGCATCCGCTCCGGTTTTTGCGTGGCGGCCCCGATCCTGTCCCGTTTTTGCGCGACGGCCCGTTCCGCGGGCCGGATCCGCTCCGGTTTTTGCGCGACGGCCCCCATCCGCTCCGGTTTTTGAGCGGCGGCCCGTTCGGCGGGCCGGATCCGCTCCGGTTTTTGCGCGGCGGCACCGAGCCGCTCCGGTTTTTGCGCGGCGGCCCCGATCCTGTCCGGTTTTTGCGCGAAGGCCCGTTCGGCGGTCCGGATCCGCTCAGGTTTTTGCGCGGCGGCCCCCATCCGCTCCGGTTTTTGAGCGGCGGCCCGGATCCGCTCTGGTTATTGCGCGGCGGCCCGTTCCGCAGGCCGGATCCGCTCCGGTTTTTGCGCGGCGGCCCGTTCCGCGGGCCGGATCCGCTCCGGTTTTTGCGCGGCGGCCCCGATCCGCTCCGGTTTTTGCGCGGCGGCCCGTTCCGCGGGCCGGATCCGCTCCGCTTTTTGCGCGGTGGCTCCGATCCGCTCCGGTTTTTGCCCGGCGGCCCCTTCCGTGAGCCGCATCCGGTCCGGTTTTTGCGCGGCGGCCCCGACCCGGTCCGGTTTTTGCGCGGCGCCCCGTTCCGCGGGCCGGATCCGCTCCGGTTTTTGCGTGGCGGCCCCGACCGGTCCGGTTTTTGCGCGGCGGTCCGTTCCGCGGGCCGGATCCGCTCCGGTTTTTGCGCGGCGGCCCCGAGCCGGTCCGGTTTTTGCGCGGCGGCCCGTTGCGCGGGCTGGATCCGGTCCGGTTTTTGCGCGGCGGAACCGATCCGGTCCGGTTTTTGTGCGGCAGCCCGTTCCGCGGGCCGGATCCGCTCCGGTTTTTGCGCGGCGGCCCCGATCCGGTCAGGCTTTTGCGCGGCGGCCCGTTCCGCGGGCCGCATCCGCTCCGGTTTTTGTGCGGCGGCCCTGATCCGCTCCGGTTTTTGCGCGGCGGCCCGTTCCGCGGGCCGGATCCGCTCCGGTTTTTGCGCGGCGGCCCCGATCCCGTACGGTTTTTGCTTGGCAGCCCGTTCCGCGGGCCGGATCCGGTCCGGTTTTTGCGCGGCGGCCCCGATGCGGTCCGGTTTTTGCGCGGTGGCCCGTTCCGCGGGCCGGATCCGCTCCGGTTTTTGCGCGGCAGCCCCGATCCGCGGGCCGGATCCCGTCCGGTTTTTGCACGGCGGCCCGTTCCGCGGGACGGATCGGCTCCGGTTTTTGCGCGGCAGCCCCGATCCGGTCCGGTTTTTGCGCGGCGGCCCGTTCCGCGGGCCGGATCCGCTCCGGTTTTTGCGCGGCGGCCCCGAGCCGGTCCGGTTTTTGCACGGCGGTCAGTTCCGCAGGCCGCATCCCCTCCGATTTTTGTGCGGCGGCCCCATTCCGGTCTGGTTTTTGCGCGGCGGCAAGTTCCGCGGGCCGGATCCGCTCCGGTTTTTGCGCGGCGGCCCCGATCCCGTACGGTTTTTGCTTGGCAGCCCGTTCCGCGGGCCGGATCCGCTCCGGTTTTTGCGCGGCGGCCCCGAGCCGGTCCGGTTTTTGCGCGGCGGCCCGTTCCGCGGGCCGGATCCGCTCCGGTTTTTGCGCGGCAGCCCCGATCCGCGGGCCGGATCCGCTCCGGTTTTTGCACGGCGGCCCGTTCCGCGGGACGGATCGGCTCCGGTTTTTGCGCGGCAGCCCCGATCCGGTCCGGTTTTTGCGTGGCGGCCCGTTCCGCGGGCCGGATCCGGTCCGGTTTTTGCGCGGCGGCCCCGATCCGGTCAGGTTTTTGCGCGGCGGTCCGTTCCGCGGGCCGGATCCGCTCCGGTTTTTGCGCGGCGGCCCCGATCCCGTACGGTTTTTGCTTGGCAGCCCGTTCCGCGGGCCGGATCCGGTCCGGTTTTTGCGCGGCGGCACCGAGCCGCTCCGGTTTTTGCGCGGCGGCCCGTTCCGCGGGCCGCATCCGCTCCGGTTTTTGCGCGGCAGCCCCGATCCGCGGGCCGGATCCCGTCCGGTTTTTGCACGGCGGCCCGTTCCGCGGGACGGATCGGCTCCGGTTTTTGCGCGGCAGCCCCGATCCGGTCCGGTTTTTGCGCGGCGGCCCGTTCCGCGGGCCGGATCCGCTCCGGTTTTTGCGCGGCGGCCCCGAGCCGGTCCGGTTTTTGCACTGCGGTCAGTTCCGCAGGCCGCATCCCCTCCGATTTTTGTGCGGCGGCCCCATTCCGGTCTGGTTTTTGCGCGGCGGCAAGTTCCGCGGGCCGGATCCGCTCCGGTTTTTGCGCGGCGGCCCCGATCCCGTACGGTTTTTGCTTGGCAGCCCGTTCCGCGGGCCGGATCCGCTCCGGTTTTTGCGCGGCGGCCCCGATCCGGTCCGGTTTTTGCGCGGCGGCCCGTTCCGCGGGCCGGATCCGCTCCGGTTTTTGCGCGGCAGCCCCGATCCGCGGGCCGGATCCCGTCCGGTTTTTGCACGGCGGCCCGTTCCGCGGGACGGATCGGCTCCGGTTTTTGCGCGGCAGCCCCGATCCGGTCCGGTTTTTGCGCCGCGGCCCGTTCCGCGGGCCGGATCCGCTCCGGTTTTTGCGCGGCGGCCCCGAGCCGGTCCGGTTTTTGCACGGCGGTCAGTTCCGCAGGCCGCATCCCCTCCGATTTTTGTGCGGCGGCCCCATTCCGGTCTGGTTTTTGCGCGGCGGCAAGTTCCGCGGACCGGATCCGCTCCGGTTTTTGCGCGGCGGCCCCGATCCGGTCCGGTTTTTGCGCCGCGGCCCTTTCCGCGGGCCGGATCCGCTCCGGTTTTTGCGCGGCGGAACCGATCCGCTCCGGTTTTTGCGCCGCGGCCCGTTCCGCGGGCCGGATCCGCTCCGGTTTTTGCGCGGCGGCCCCCATCCGCTCCGGTTTTTGCGCGGCGGCCCCGATCCGGTCCGGTTTTTGCGCGGCGGCCCGTTCCGCGGTCCGCATCCGCTCCGGTTTTTGCACGGCGGCCCCGATCCGCTCTGGTTTTTGCGCGGCGGCCCGTTCCGCGGGTCGGATCCGCTCCGGTTTTTGCGCGGCAGCCCCGATCCGGTCCGGTTTTTGCGCGGTGGCCCGTTCCGCGGGCCGGATCCGCTCCGGTTTTTGCGCGGCGGCCCGTTCCGCCTGCCGGATCCACTCCGGTTTTTGCGCGGCGGCCCCGATCCGCTCCGGTTTTTGCGCGGCGGCCCGTTCCGCGGGCCGGATCCGCTCCGGTTTTTGCGCGGCGGCCCCCATCCGCTCCGGTTTTTGCACGGCGGCCCGTTCCGCGGGCCGCATCCGCTCCGGTTTTTGCGCGGCGGCCCCGATCCGGTCCGGTTTTTGCGTGGCGGCCCGTTCCGCAGGCCGGATCCGCTCCGTTTTTTGCGCGGCGGCCCCCATCCGCTCCGGTTTTTGCACGGCGGCCCGTTCCGCGGGCCGGATCCGCTCCGGTTTTTGCGCGGCGGCCCCGATCCGGTCTGGTTTTTGAGCGGCGGTCCGTTCCGCGGGCCGCATCCGCTCCGGTTTTTGTGCGGCGGCCCCGATCCGGTCTGGTTCTTGCGCGGCGGCCCGTTCCGCGGGCCGGATCCACTCCGGTTTTTGCGCGGCGGCCCCGATACGGTCCGGTTTTTGCGCGGCGGCCCGTTCCGCGGGCCAGATCCGCTCCGGTTTTTGCGCGGCGGCCCCGATCCGCTCCGGTTTTTGCGCCGCGGCCCGTTCCGCGGGCCGGATCCGCTCCGGTTTTTGCGCGGCGGCACCGATCCCGTACGGTTTTTGCGCGACGGCCCGTTCCGCGGGCCGGATCCGGTCAGGTTTTTGCGCGGCGGCCCGTTCCGCGGGCCGCATCCGCTCCGGTTTTTGCGCGGCGGCCCCGAGCCGGTCCGGTTTTTGCGCGGCGGCCCGTTCCGCGGGCCGGATCCGCTCCGGCTTTTGTGCTGCGGCCCCGATCCGGTCCGGTTTTTGTGCGGCGGCCCCGATCCTGTCCGGTTTTTGCGCGGCGGCACCCATCCGCTCCGGTTTTTGCGCGGCGGCCCGTTCTGCGGGCCGCATCCGCTCCGGTTTTTGCGCGGCGGCACCGAGCCGGTCCGGTTTTTGCGCGGCAGCCCGTTCCGCGGGCCGCATCCGCTCCGGTTTTTGCGCGACGGCCCCCATCCGCTCCGGTTTTTGCGCGACGGCCCGTTCCGCGGGCCGGATCCGCTCCGGTTTTTGCGCGACGGCCCCCATCCGCTCCGGTTTTTGAGCGGCGGCCCGTTCGGCGGGCCGGATCCGCTCCGGTTTTTGCGCGGCGGCACCGAGCCGCTCCGGTTTTTGCGCGGCGGCCCCGATCCTGTCCGGTTTTTGCGCGAAGGCCCGTTCGGCGGTCCGGATCCGCTCAGGTTTTTGCGCGGCGGCCCCCATCCGCTCCGGTTTTTGAGCGGTGGCCCGGATCCGCTCTGGTTATTGCGCGGCGGCCCGTTCCGCAGGCCGGATCCGCTCCGGTTTTTGCGCGGCGGCCCGTTCCGCGGGCCGGATCCGCTCCGGTTTTTGCGCGGCGGCCCCGATCCGCTCCGGTTTTTGCGCGGCGGCCCGTTCCGCGGGCCGGATCCGCTCCGCTTTTTGCGCGGTGGCTCCGATCCGCTCCGGTTTTTGCCCGGCGGCCCCTTCCGTGAGCCGCATCCGGTCCGGTTTTTGCGCGGCGGCCCCGACCCGGTCCGGTTTTTGCGCGGCGCCCCGTTCCGCGGGCCGGATCCGCTCCGGTTTTTGCGTGGCGGCCCCGACCGGTCCGGTTTTTGCGCGGCGGTCCGTTCCGCGGGTCGGATCCGGTCCGGTTTTTGCGCGGCGGCCCCGAGCCGGTCCGGTTTTTGCGCGGCGGCCCGTTGCGCGGGCTGGATCCGGTCCGGTTTTTGCGCGGCGGAACCGATCCGGTCCGGTTTTTGTGCGGCAGCCCGTTCCGCGGGCCGCATCCGCTCCGGTTTTTGCGCGGCGGCCCCGATCCGGTCAGGCTTTTGCGCGGCGGCCTGTTCCGCGGGCCGCATCCGCTCCGGTTTTTGTGCGGCGGCCCTGATCCGCTCCGGTTTTTGCGCGGCGGCCCGTTCCGCGGGCCGGATCCGCTCCGGTTTTTGCGCGGCGGCCCCGATCCCGTACGGTTTTTGCTTGGCAGCCCGTTCCGCGGGCCGGATCCGGTCCGGTTTTTGCGCGGCGGCCCCGATGCGGTCCGGTTTTTGCGCGGTGGCCCGTTCCGCGGGCCGGATCCGCTCCGGTTTTTGCGCGGCAGCCCCGATCCGCGGGCCGGATCCCGTCCGGTTTTTGCACGGCGGCCCGTTCCGCGGGACGGATCGGCTCCGGTTTTTGCGCGGCAGCCCCGATCCGGTCCGGTTTTTGCGCGGCGGCCCGTTCCGCGGGCCGGATCCTCTCCGGTTTTTGCGCGGCGGCCCCGAGCCGGTCCGGTTTTTGCACGGCGGTCAGTTCCGCAGGCCGCATCCCCTCCGATTTTTGTGCGGCGGCCCCATTCCAGTCTGGTTTTTGCGCGGCGGCAAGTTCCGCGGGCCGGATCCGCTCCGGTTTTTGCGCGGCGGCCCCGATCCCGTACGGTTTTTGCTTGGCAGCCCGTTCCGCGGGCCGGATCCGGTCCGGTTTTTGCGCGGCGGCCCCGATCCGGTCCGGTTTTTGCGCGGCGGCCCGTTCCGCGGGCCGGATCCGCTCCGGTTTTTGCGCGGCAGCCCCGATCCGCGGGCCGGATCCGCTCCGGTTTTTGCACGGCGGCCCGTTCCGCGGGACGGATCGGCTCCGGTTTTTGCGCGGCAGCCCCGATCCGGTCCGGTTTTTGCGTGGCGGCCCGTTCCGCGGGCCGGATCCGCTCCGGTTTTTGCGCGGCGGCCCCGAGCCGGTCCGGTTTTTGCACGGCGGTCAGTTCCGCAGGCCGCATCCCCTCCGATTTTTGTGCGGCGGCCCCATTCCGGTCTGGTTTTTGCGCGGCGGCAACTTCCGCGGGCCGGATCCGCTCCGGTTTTTGCGCGGCGGCCCCGATCCGCTCCGGTTTTTGCGCCGCGGCCCTTTCCGCGGGCCGGATCCGCTCCGGTTTTTGCGCGGCGGAACCGATCCGGTCCGGTTTTTGCGCCGCGGCCCGTTCCGCGGGCCGGATCCGCTCCGGTTTTTGCGCGGCGACCCCGATCCGGTCTGGTTTTTGCGCGGCGGTCCGTTCCGCGGGCCGGATCCGCTCCGGTTTTTGTGCGGCGGCCCCGATCCGGTCTGGTTCTTGCGCGGCGGCCCGTTCCGCGGGCCGGATCCGGTCCGGTTTTTGCGCGGCGGCCCCGATCCGGTCAGGTTTTTGCGCGGCGGTCCGTTCCGCGGGCCGGATCCGCTCCGGTTTTTGCGCGGCGGCCCCGATCCCGTACGGTTTTTGCTTGGCAGCCCGTTCCGCGGGCCGGATCCGGTCCGGTTTTTGCGCGGCGGCCCCGATCCGCTCCGGTTTTTGCGCGGCGGCCCGTTCCGCGGGCCGCATCCGCTCCGGTTTTTGCGCGGCAGCCCCGATCCGCGGGCCGGATCCCGTCCGGTTTTTGCACGGCGGCCCGTTCCGCGGGACGGATCGGCTCCGGTTTTTGCGCGGCAGCCCCGATCCGGTCCGGTTTTTGCGCGGCGGCCCGTTCCGCGGGCCGGATCCGCTCCGGTTTTTGCGCGGCGGCCCCGAGCCGGTCCGGTTTTTGCACGGCGGTCAGTTCCGCAGGCCGCATCCCCTCCGATTTTTGTGCGGCGGCCCCATTCCGGTCTGGTTTTTGCGCGGCGGCAAGTTCCGCGGGCCGGATCCGCTCCGGTTTTTGCGCGGCGGCCCCGATCCCGTACGGTTTTTGCTTGGCAGCCCGTTCCGCGGGCCGGATCCGCTCCGGTTTTTGCGCGGCGGCCCCGATCCGGTCCGGTTTTTGCGCGGCGGCCCGTTCCGCGGGCCGGATCCGCTCCGGTTTTTGCGCGGCAGCCCCGATCCGCGGGCCGGATCCCGTCCGGTTTTTGCACGGCGGCCCGTTCCGCGGGACGGATCGGCTCCGGTTTTTGCGCGGCAGCCCCGATCCGGTCCGGTTTTTGCGCGGCGGCCCGTTCCGCGGGCCGGATCCGCTCCGGTTTTTGCGCGGCGGCCCCGAGCCGGTCCGGTTTTTGCACGGCGGTCAGTTCCGCAGGCCGCATCCCCTCCGATTTTTGTGCGGCGGCCCCATTCCGGTCTGGTTTTTGCGCGGCGGCAAGTTCCGCGGACCGGATCCGCTCCGGTTTTTGCGCGGCGGCCCCGATCCGGTCCGGTTTTTGCGCCGCGGCCCTTTCCGCGGGCCGGATCCGCTCCGGTTTTTGCGCGGCGGAACCGATCCGGTCCGGTTTTTTGCGCCGCGGCCCGTTCCGCGGGCCGGATCCGCTCCGGTTTTTGCGCGGCGGCCCCCATCCGCTCCGGTTTTTGCGCGGCGGCCCGTTCCGCGGGCCGCATCCGCTCCGGTTTTTGCGCGGCGGCCCCGATCCGGTCTGGTTTTTGCGCGGCGGCCCGTTCCGCGGGCCGGATCCGCTCCGGTTTTTGCGCGGCGGCACCGAGCCGCTCCGGTTTTTGCGCGGCGGCCCGTTCCGCGGGCCGGATCCGGTCCGGTTTTTGTGCGGCAGCCCGTTCCGCGGGCCGGATCCCGTCCGGTTTTTGCGCGGCGGCCCGTTCCGCGGCCCCGATCCCGTACGGTTTTTGCTTGGCAGCCCGTTCCGCGGGCCGGATCCGGTCCGGTTTTTGCGCGGCGGCCCCGATCCGGTCCGGTTTTTGCGCGGCGGCCCGTTCCGCGGGCCGGATCCGCTCCGGTTTTTGCGCGGCAGCCCCGATCCGCGGGCCGGATCCCGTCCGGTTTTTGCACGGCGGCCCGTTCCGCGGGACGGATCGGCTCCGGTTTTTGCGCGGCAGCCCCGATCCGGTCCGGTTTTTGCGCGGCGGCCCGTTCCGCGGGCCGGATCCGCTCCGGTTTTTGCGCGGCGGCCCCGAGCCGGTCCGGTTTTTGCACGGCGGTCAGTTACGCAGGCCGCATCCCCTCCGATTTTTGTGCGGCGGCCCCATTCCGGTCTGGTTTTTGCGCGGCGGCAAGTTCCGCGGGCCGGATCCGCTCCGGTTTTTGCGCGGCGGCCCCGATCCGGTCCGGTTTTTGCGCCGCGGCCCTTTCCGCGGGCCGGATCCGCCCCGGTTTTTGCGCGGCGGAACCGATCCGGTCCGGTTTTTGCGCGGCGGCCCGTTCCGCGGGCCGGATCCGCTCCGGTTTTTGCGCGGCGGCCCCGATCCGGTCTGGTTTTTGCGCGGCGGTCCGTTCCGCGGGCCGGATCCGCTCCGGTTTTTGTGCGGCGGCCCCGATCCGGTCTGGTTCTTGCGCGGCGGCCCGTTCCGCGGGCCGGATCCGGTCCGGTTTTTGCGCGGTGGCCCCGATCCGGTCCGGTTTTTGCGCGTCGGCCCCCATCCGCTCCGGTTTTTGCGCGGCAGCCCGTTCCGCGGGTCGGATCCGCTCCGGTTTTTGCTCGGCGGCCCCAAATCTGTCCAGTTTTTGCGCGGTGGCTCGTTCCGCGGACCGGATCCGCTCCGGTTTTTGCGCGGCGGCCCCGATCCGGTCTGGTTTTTGCGCTGCGGCCCGTTCCGCGGGCCGGATCCGCTCCGGTTTTTGCGCGGCGGCCCCGATCCGCTCCGGTTTTTGCGCGGCGGCCCGTTCCGCGGGCCGGATCCGCTACGTTTTTTGCGCGGCGGCCCCGATCCACTCCGGTTTTTGCGCGGCGGCCCCGATCCGGTCCGGTTTTTGCGCGGCGCCACGTTCCGCGGGCCGGATCCACTCCGTTTTTTGCGCGGCGGCACCGAGCCGCGGGCCGGATCCGGTCCGGTTTTTGCGCGGCGGCCCCGATCCGGTCCGGTTTTTGCGCGGCGGCCCGTTCCGCGGGCCGGATCCGCTCCGGTTTTTGCGCGGCGGCCCCGATCCGGTCCGGTTTTTGCGCAGCGGCCCGTTCCGCGGGCCGCATCCGCTCCGGTTTTTGCACGGCGGCCCCGATCCGCTCTGGTTTTTGCGCGGCGGCACGTTCCGCGGGCCGGATCCGGTCCGGTTTTTGCGCGGCGGCCCCGATCCGGTCCGGTTTTTGCGCGGTGGCCCGTTCCGCGGGCCGGATCCAGTCCGGTTTTTGCGCGGCGGCCCCGATCCGGTCCGGTTTTTGCGTGGCGGCCCGTTCCGCGGGCCGGATCCGGTCCGTTTTTTGCGCGGCGGCCCCGATCCGCTCCGGTTTTTGCACGGCGGCCCGTTCCGCGGGCCGGATCCGCTCCGGTTTTTGCGCGGCGGCCCCGATCCGGTCTGGTTTTTGCGCGGCGGTCCGTTCCGCGGGCCACATCCGCTCCGGTTTTTGTGCGGCGGCCCCGATCCGGTCTGGTTCTTGCGCGGCGGCCCGTTCCGCGGGCCGGATCCGCTCCGGTTTTTGCGCGGCGGCCCCGATCCGCTCCGGTTTTTGCGCAGCGGCCCGTTCCGCGGGCCGGATCCGGTCCGGTTTTTGCGCGGCGGCCCCGATCTGCTCCGGTTTTTGCGCGGCAGCGCGTTCCGCGGGCCGGATCCGGTACGGTTTTTGCGCGGCGGCCCCGATCCGGTCTGGTTTTTGCGCGGTGGCCCGTTCCGCGGGCCGCATCCGCTCCGGTTTTTGCGCGGCGGCCCCGAGCCGGTCCGGTTTTTGCGCGGCGGTCCGTTCCGCGGGCCGCATCCGCTCCGGCTTTTGTGCGGCGGCCCCGATCCGGTCCGGTTTTTGCGCGGCGGCCCAGATCCTGTCCGGTTTTTGCGCGGCGGCACCCATCCGCTCCGGTTTTTGCGCGGCGGCCCGTTCTGCGGGCCGCATCCGCTCCGGTTTTTGCGCGGCGGCACCGAGCCGGTCCGGTTTTTGCGCGGCAGCCCGTTCCGCGGGCCGCATCCGCTCCGGTTTTTGCGTGGCGGCCCCGATCCTGTCCCGTTTTTGCGCGACGGCCCGTTCCGCGGGCCGGATCCGCTCCGGTTTTTGCGCGACGGCCCCCATCCGCTCCGGTTTTTGAGCGGCGGCCCGTTCGGCGGGCCGGATCCGCTCCGGTTTTTGCGCGGCGGCACCGAGCCGCTCTGGTTTTTGCGCGGCGGCCCCGATCCTGTCCGGTTTTTGCGCGAAGGCCCTTTCGGCGGTCCGGATCCGCTCAGGTTTTTGCGCGGCGGCCCCCATCCGCTCCGGTTTTTGAGCGGCGGCCCGGATCCGCTCTGGTTATTGCGCGGCGGCCCGTTCCGCAGGCCGGATCCGCTCCGGTTTTTGCGCGGCGGCCCGTTCCGCGGGCCGGATCCGCTCCGGTTTTTGCGCGGCGGCCCCGATCCGCTCCGGTTTTTGCGCGGCGGCCCGTTCCGCGGGCCGGATCCGCTCCGCTTTTTGCGCGGTGGCTCCGATCCGCTCCGGTTTTTGCCCGGCGGCCCCTTCCGTGAGCCGCATCCGGTCCGGTTTTTGCGCGGCGGCCCCGATCCGGTCCGGTTTCTGCGCGGCGCCCCGTTCCGCGGGCCGGATCCGGTCCGGTTTTTGCGTGGCGGCCCCGACCGGTCCGGTTTTTGCGCGGCGGTCCGTTCCGCGGGCCGGATCCGCTCCGGTTTTTGCGCGGCGGCCCCGATCCGCTCCGGTTTTTGCGCGGCGGCCCGTTGCGTGGGCTGGATCCGGTCCGGTTTTTGCGCGGCGGCCCCGATCCGCTCCGGTTTTTGTGCGGCAGCCCGTTCCGCGGGCCGGATCCGCTCCGGTTTTTGCGCGGCGGCCCCGATCCGGTCAGGTTTTTGCGCGGTGGCCCGTTCCGCGGGCCGGATCCGCTCCGGTTTTTGTGCGGCGGCCCCGATCCGGTCAGGTTTTTGCGCGGTGGCCCGTTCCGCGGGCCGGATCCGGTCCGGTTTTTGCGTGGCGGCCCCGACCGGTCCGGTTTTTGCTTGGCAGCCCGTTCCGCGGGCCGGATCCGGTCCGGTTTTTGCGCGGCGGCCCCGATCCGGTCCGGTTTTTGCGCGGCGGCCCGTTCCGCGGGCCGGATCCGCTCCGGTTTTTGCGCGGCAGCCCCGATCCGCGGGCCGGATCCCGTCCGGTTTTTGCACGGCGGCCCGTTCCGCGGGACGGATCGGCTCCGGTTTTTGCGCGGCAGCCCCGATCCGGTCCGGTTTTTGCGCGGCGGCCCGTTCCGCGGGCCGGATCCGCTCCGGTTTTTGCGCGGCGGCCCCGAGCCGGTCCGGTTTTTGCACGGCGGTCAGTTCCGCGGGCCGCATCCCCTCCGATTTTTGTGCGGCGGCCCCATTCCGGTCTGGTTTTTGCGCGGCGGCAAGTTCCGCGGGCCGGATCCGCTCCGGTATTTGCGCGGCGGCCCCGATCCGGTCCGGTTTTTGCGCCGCGGCCCTTTCCGCGGGCCGGATCCGCCCCGGTTTTTGCGCGGCGGAACCGATCCGGTCCGGTTTTTGCGCCGCGGCCCGTTCCGCGGGCCGGATCCGCTCCGGTTTTTGCGCGGCGGCCCCGATCCGGTCTGGTTTTTGCGCGGCGGTCCGTTCCGCGGCCCGGATCCGCTCCGGTTTTTGTGCGGCGGCCCCGATCCGGTCTGGTTCTTGCGCGGCGGCCCGTTCCGCGGGCCGGATCCGGTCCGGTTTTTGCGCGGTGGCACCGATCCGGTCCGGTTTTTGCGCGTCGGCCCCCATCCGCTCCGGTTTTTGCGTGGCAGCCCGTTCCGCGGGTCGGATCCGCTCCGGTTTTTGCTCGGCGGCCCCAATTCTGTCCAGTTTTTGCGCGGTGGCTCGTTCCGCGGGCCGGATCCGCTCCGGTTTTTGCGCGGCGGCCCCGATCCGGTCTGGTTTTTGCGCTGCGGCCCGTTCCGCGGGCCGGATCCGCTCCGGTTTTTGCGCGGCGGCCCCGATCCGCTCCGGTTTTTGCGCGGCGGCCCGTTCCGCGGGCCAGATCCGCTCCGTTTTTTGCGCGGCGGCCCCGATCCACTCCGGTTTTTGCGCGGCGACCCCGATCTGGTCCGGTTTTTGCGCGGCGCCACGTTCCGCGGGCCGGATCCACTCCGTTTTTTGCGCGGCGGCACCGAGCCGCGGGCCGGATCCGCTCCGGTTTTTGCGCGGCGGCCCCGATCCGGTCCGGTTTCTGCGCGGCGCCCCGTTCCGCGGGCCGGATCCGGTCCGGTTTTTGCGTGGCGGCCCCGACCGGTCCGGTTTTTGCGCGGCGGTCCGTTCCGCGGGCCGGATCCGCTCCGGTTTTTGCGCGGCGGCCCCGATCCGCTCCGGTTTTTGCGCGGCGGCCCGTTGCGTGGGCTGGATCCGGTCCGGTTTTTGCGCGGCAGCCCGTTCCGCGGGCCGGATCCGCTCCGGTTTTTGCGCGGCGGCCCCGATCCGGTCAGGTTTTTGCGCGGTGGCCCGTTCCGCGGGCCGGATCCGCTCCGGTTTTTGTGCGGCGGCCCCGATCCGCTCCGGTTTTTGCGCGGCGGCCCGTTCCGCGGGCCGGATCCGCTCCGGTTTTTGCGCGGCGGCCCCGATCCCGTACGGTTTTTGCTTGGCAGCCCGTTCCGCGGGCCGGATCCGGTCCGGTTTTTGCGCGGCGGCCCCGATCCGCTCCGGTTTTTCTGCGGCGGCCCGTTCCGCGGGCCGGATCCGCTCCGGTTTTTGCGCGGCAGCCCCGATCCGCGGGCCGGATCCCGTCCGGTTTTTGCACGGCGGCCCGTTCCGCGGGACGGATCGGCTCCGGTTTTTGCGCGGCAGCCCCGATCCGGTCCGGTTTTTGCGCGGCGGCCCGTTCCGCGGGCCGGATCCGCTCCGGTTTTTGCGCGGCGGCCCCGAGCCGGTCCGGTTTTTGCACGGCGGTCAGTTCCGCGGGCCGCATCCCCTCCGATTTTTGTGCGGCGGCCCCATTCCGGTCTGGTTTTTGCGCGGCGGCAAGTTCCGCGGGCCGGATCCGCTCCGGTATTTGCGCGGCGGCCCCGATCCGGTCCGGTTTTTGCGCCGCGGCCCTTTCCGCGGGCCGGATCCGCCCCGGTTTTTGCGCGGCGGAACCGATCCGGTCCGGTTTTTGCGCCGCGGCCCGTTCCGCGGGCCGGATCCGCTCCGGTTTTTGCGCGGCGGCCCCGATCCGGTCTGGTTTTTGCGCGGCGGTCCGTTCCGCGGGCCGGATCCGCTCCGGTTTTTGTGCGGCGGCCCCGATCCGGTCTGGTTCTTGCGCGGCGGCCCGTTCCGCGGGCCGGATCCGGTCCGGTTTTTGCGCGGTGGCACCGATCCGGTCCGGTTTTTGCGCGTCGGCCCCCATCCGCTCCGGTTTTCGCGTGGCAGCCCGTTCCGCGGGTCGGATCCGCTCCGGTTTTTGCTCGGCGGCCCCAATTCTGTCCAGTTTTTGCGCGGTGGCTCGTTCCGCGGGCCGGATCCGCTCCGGTTTTTGCGCGGCGGCCCCGATCCGGTCTGGTTTTTGCGCTGCGGCCCGTTCCGCGGGCCGGATCCGCTCCGGTTTTTGCGCGGCGGCCCCGATCCGCTCCGGTTTTTGCGCGGCGGCCCGTTCCGCGGGCCGGATCCGCTCCGTTTTTTGCGCGGCGGCCCCGATCCACTCCGGTTTTTGCGCGGCGACCCCGATCTGGTCCGGTTTTTGCGCGGCGCCACGTTCCGCGGGCCGGATCCACTCCGTTTTTTGCGCGGCGGCACCGAGCCGCGGGCCGGATCCGCTCCGGTTTTTGCGCGGCGGCCCCGATCCGCTCCGGTTTTTGCGCGGCGGCCCGTTCCGCGGGCCGGATCCGGTCCGGTTTTTGCGCGGCGGCCCCGAGCCGCTCCGGTTTTTGCGCGGCGGCCCGTTCCGCGGGCCGCATCCGCTCCGGTTTTTGCACGGCGGCCCCGATCCGGTCCGTTTTTTGCGCGGCGGCACGTTCCGCGGGCCGGATCCGGTCCGGTTTTTGCGCGGCGGCCCCGATCCGGTCCGGTTTTTGCGCGGTGGCCCGTTCCGCGGGCCGGATCCGCTCCGGTTTTTGCGCGGCGGCCCCGATCCGGTCCGGTTTTTGCGTGGCGGCCCGTTCCGCGGGCCGGATCCGCTCCGTTTTTTGCGCGGCGGCCCCCATCCGCTCCGGTTTTTGCACGGCGGCCCGTTCCGCGGGCCGGATCCGCTCCGGTTTTTGCGCGGCGGCCCCGATCCGGTCTGGTTTTTGCGCGGCGGTCCGTTCCGCGGGCCGCATCCGCTCCGGTTTTTGTGCGGCGGCCCCGATCCGGTCCGGTTTTTGCGCGGCGGCCCCGATCCTGTCCGGTTTTTGCGCGGCGGCACCCATCCGCTCCGGTTTTTGCGCGGCGGCCCGTTCTGCGGGCCGCATCCGCTCCGGTTTTTGCGCGGCGGCACCGAGCCGGTCCGGTTTTTGCGCGGCAGCCCGTTCCGCGGGCCGCATCCGCTCCGGTTTTTGCGCGGCGGCCCCGATCCTGTCCCGTTTTTGCGCGACGGCCCGTTCCGCGGGCCGGATCCGCTCCGGTTTTTGCGCGACGGCCCCCATCCGCTCCGGTTTTTGAGCGGCGGCCCGTTCGGCGGGCCGGATCCGCTCCGGTTTTTGCGCGGCGGCACCGAGCTGCTCCGGTTTTTGCGCGGCGGCCCCGATCCTGTCCGGTTTTTGCGCGAAGGCCCTTTCGGCGGTCCGGATCCGCTCAGGTTTTTGCGCGGCGGCCCCCATCCGCTCCGGTTTTTGAGCGGCGGCCCGGATCCGCTCTGGTTATTGCGCGGCGGCCCGTTCCGCAGGCCGGATCCGCTCCGGTTTTTACGCGGCGGCCCCGATCCGCTCCGGTTTTTGCGCGGCGGCCCGTTCCGCGGGCCGGATCCGCTCCGCTTTTTGCGCGGTGGCTCCGATCCGCTCCGGTTTTTACCCGGCGGCCCCTTCCGTGAGCCGCATCCGGTCCGGTTTTTGCGCGGCGGCCCCGATCCGGTCCGGTTTCTGCGCGGCGCCCCGTTCCGCGGGCCGGATCCGGTCCGGTTTTTGCGTGGCGGCCCCGACCGGTCCGGTTTTTGCGCGGCGGTCCGTTCCGCGGGCCGGATCCGCTCCGGTTTTTGCGCGGCGGCCCCGATCCGGTCCGGTCTTTGCGCGGCGGCCCGTTGCGCGGGCTGGATCCGGTCCGGTTTTTGCGCGGCGGCCCCGATCCGCTCCGGTTTTTGTGCGGCAGCCCGTTCCGCGGGCCGGATCCGCTCCGGTTTTTGCGCGGCGGCCCCGATCCGGTCAGGTTTTTGCGCGGTGGCCCGTTCCGCGGGCCGGATCCGCTCCGGTTTTTGTGCGGCAGCCCCGATCCGCTCCGGTTTTTGCGCGGCGGCCCGTTCCGCGGGCCGGATCCGCTCCGGTTTTTGCGCGGCGGCCCCGATCCCGTACGGTTTTTGCTTGGCAGCCCGTTCCGTGGGCCGGATCCGGTCCGGTTTTTGCGCGGCGGCCCCGATCCGGTCCGGTTTTTGCGCGGCGGCCCGTTCCGCGGGCCGGATCCGCTCCGGTTTTTGCGCGGCAGCCCCGATCCGCGGGCCGGATCCCGTCCGGTTTTTGCGCGGCGGCCCGTTCCGCGGGCCGGATCCGCTCCGGTTTTTGCGCGGCGGCACCGAGCCGCTCCGGTTTTTGCGCGGCGGCCCGTTCCGCGGGCCGGATCCGGTCCGGTTTTTGCGCGGCAGCCCCGATCCGCGGGCCGGATCCCGTCCGGTTTTTGCGCGGCGGCCCGTTCCGCGGGCCGGATCCGCTCCGGTTTTTGCGCGGCGGCCCGTTCCGCGGACCGTATCCGCTCCGGTTTTTGCGCGGCGGCACCCATCCGCTCCGGTTTTTGAGCGGCGGCCCCTTCCGCGGGACGGATCCGCTCCGGTTTTTGCGCGGTGGCACCGATCCGGTCCGGTTTTTGCGCGTCGGCCCCCATCCGCTCCGGTTTTTGCGCGGCAGCCCGTTCCGCGGGTCGGATCCGCTCCGTTTTTTGCGCGGCGGCCCCGATCCGGTCCGGTTTTTGCGCGGCGGCCCGTTCCGCGGGCCGCATCCGCTCCGGTTTTTGCGCGGCGGCCCCGAGCCGCTCCGGTTTTTGCGCGGCGGCCCGTTCCGCGGGCCGGATCCGCTCCGGTTTTTGCGCGGCGGCCCCCATCCTGTCCGGTTTTTGCGCAGCGGTCCGTTCCGCGGGCCGCATCCGCTCCGGCTTTTGTGCGGCGGCCCCGATCCGGTCCGGTTTTTGCGCGGCGGCCCCTATCCTGTCCGGTTTTTGCGCGGCGGCACCCATCCGCTCCGGTTTTTGCGCGGCGGCCCGTTCTGCGGGCCGCATCCACTCCGGTTTTTGCGCGGCGGCACCGAGCCGGTCCGGTTTTTGCGCGGCAGCCCGTTCCGCGGGCCGCATCCGCTCCGGTTTTTGCGTGGCGGCCCCGATCCTGTCCCGTTTTTGCGCGACGGCCCGTTCCGCGGGCCGGATCCGCTCCGGTTTTTGCGCGACGGCACCGAGCCGCTCCGGTTTTTGCGCGGCGGCCCGTTCGGCGGGCCGGATCCGCTCCGGTTTTTGCGCGGCGGCACCGAGCCGCTCCGGTTTTTGCGCGGCGGCCCCGATCCTGTCCGGTTTTTGCGCGAAGGCCCGTTCGGCGGTCCGGATCCGCTCAGGTTTTTGCTCGGCGGCCCCCATCCGCTCCGGTTTTTGAGCGGCGGCCCGGATCCGCTCTGGTTATTGCGCGGCGGCCCGTTCCGCAGGCCGGATCCGCTCCGGTTTTTGCGCGGCGGCCCGTTCCGCGGGCCGGATCCGCTCCGGTTTTTGCGCGGCGGCCCCGATCCGCTCCGGTTTTTGCGCGGCGGTCAGTTCCGCAGGCCGCATCCCCTCCGCTTTTTGCGCGGTGGCTCCGATCCGCTCCGGTTTTTGCCCGGCGGCCCCTTCCGTGAGCCGCATCCGGTCCGGTTTTTGCGCGGCGGCCCCGATCCGGTCCGGTTTCTGCGCGGCGCCCCGTTCCGCGGGCCGGATCCGGTCCGGTTTTTGCGTGGCGGCCCCGACCGGTCCGGTTTTTGCGCGGCGGTCCGTTCCGCGGGCCGGATCCGGTCCGGTTTTTGCGCGGCGGCCCCGAGCCGGTCCGGTTTTTGTGCGGCAGCCCGTTGCGCGGGCTGGATCCGGTCCGGTTTTTGCGCGGCGGCCCCGATCCGGTCTGGTTTTTGCGCGGCGGTCCGTTCCGCGGGCCGCATCCGGTCCGGTTTTTGTGCGGCGGAACCGATCCGGTCTGGTTCTTGCGCGGCGGCCCGTTCCGCGGGCCGGATCCGCTCCGGTTTTTGCGCGGCGGCCCCGATCCGCTCCGGTTTTTGCGCAGCGGCATCCCATTCCGCGGGCCGGATCCGGTCCGGTTTTTGCGCGGCGGCCCCGATCTGCTCCGGTTTTTGCGCGGCAGCGCGTTCCGCGGGCCGGATCCGGTCCGGTTTTTGCGCGGCGGCCCCGATCCGGTCCGGTTTTTGCGCGGTGGCCCGTTCCGCGGGCCGGATCCGCTCCGGTTTTTGTGCGGCGGCCCCGATCCGCTCCGGTTTTTGCGCGGCGGCCCGTTCCGCGGGCCGGATCCGCTCCGGTTTTTGCGCGGCGGCCCCGATCCCGTACGGTTTTTGCTTGGCAGCCCGTTCCGCGGGCCGGATCCGGTCCGGTTTTTGCGCGGCGGCCCCCATCCGGTCCGGTTTTTGCGCGGCGGCCCGTTCCGCGGGCCGGATCCGCTGCGGTTTTTGCGCGGCAGCCCCGATCCGCGGGCCGGATCCCGTCCGGTTTTTGCGCGGCGGCCCGTTCCGCGGGCCGGATCCGGTCCGGTTTTTGCGCGGCGGCACCGAGCCGCTCCGGTTTTTGCGCGGCGGCCCGTTCCGCGGGCCGGATCCGCTCCGGTTTTTGCGCGGCAGCCCCGATCCGCGGGCCGGATCCCGTCCGGTTTTTGCGCGGCGGCCCGTTCCGCGGGCCGGATCCGCTCCGGTTTTTGCGCGGCGGCCCGTTCCGCGGACCGTATCCGGTCCGGTTTTTGCGCGGCGGCACCCATCCGCTCCGGTTTTTGAGCGGCGGCCCGTTCCGCGGGACGGATCCGCTCCGGTTTTTGCGCGGTGGCACTGATCCGGTCCGGTTTTTGCGCGTCGGCCCCCATCCGCTCCGGTTTTTGCGCGGCAGCCCGTTCCGCGGGTCGGATCCGCTCCGGTTTTTGCTCGGCGGCCCCAATTCTGTCCAGTTTTTGCGCGGTGGCTCGTTCCGCGGGCCGGATCCGCTCCGGTTTTTGCGCGGCGGCCCCGATCCGGTCTGGTTTTTGTGCGGCGGCCCGTTCCGCGGGCCGGATCCGCTCCGGTTTTTGCGCGGCGGCCCCGATCCGCTCCGGTTTTTGCGCGGCGGCCCGTTCCGCGGGCCGGATCCGCTCCGTTTTTTGCGCGGCGGCCCCGATCCACTCCGGTTTTTGCGCGGCGGCCCCGATCCGGTCCGGTTTTTGCGCGGCGCCACGTTCCGCGGGCCGGATCCACTCCGTTTTTTGCGCGGCGGCACCGAGCCGGTCCGGTTTTTGCGCGGCGGCCCGTTCCGCGGGCCGCATCCGCTCCGGTTTTTGCGCGGCGGCCCCGATCCGGTCCGGTTTTTGCGCGGCGGCCCGTTCCGTGGGCCGGATCCGCTCCGGTTTTTGCGCGGCGGCCCCCATCCTGTCCGGTTTTTGCGCAGCGGTCCGTTCCGCGGGCCGCATCCGCTCCGGCTTTTGTGCGGCGGCCCCGATCCGGTCCGGTTTTTGCGCGGCGGCCCCGATCCTGTCCGGTTTTTGCGCGGCGGCACCCATCCGCTCCGGTTTTTGCGCGGCGGCCCGTTCTGAGGGCCGCATGCGGTCCGGTTTTTGCGCGGCGGCACCGAGCCGGTCCGGTTTTGCGCGGCAGCCCGTTCCGCGGGCCGCATCCGCTCCGGTTTTTGCGTGGCGGCCCCGATCCTGTCCCGTTTTTGCGCGACGGCCCGTTCCGCGGGCCGGATCCGCTCCGGTTTTTGCGCGACGGCCCCCATCCGCTCCGGTTTTTGAGCGGCGGCCCGTTCGGCGGGCCGGATCCGCTCCGGTTTTTGCGCGGCGGCACCGAGCCGCTCCGGTTTTTGCGCGGCGGCCCCGATCCTGTCCGGTTTTTGCGCGAAGGCCCGTTCGGCGGTCCGGATCCGCTCAGGTTTTTGCGCGGCGGCCCCCATCCGCTCCGGTTTTTGAGCGGCGGCCCGGATCCGCTCTGGTTATTGCGCGGCGGCCCGTTCCGCAGGCCGGATCCGCTCCGGTTTTTGCGCGGCGGCCCGTTCCGCGGGCCGGATCCGCTCCGGTTTTTGCGCGGCGGCCCCGATCCGCTCCGGTTTTTGCGCGGCGGCCCGTTCCGCGGGCCGCATCCGCTCCGGTTTTTGCGCGGTGGCTCCGATCCGCTCCGGTTTTTGCCCGGCGGCCCCTTCCGTGAGCCGCATCCGGTCCGGTTTTTGCGCGGCGGCCCCGATCCGGTCCGGTTTTTGCGCGGCGCCCCGTTCCGCGGGCCGGATCCGGTCCGGTTTTTGCGCGGCGGCCCCGAGCCGGTCCGGTTTTTGTGCGGCAGCCCGTTGCGCGGGCCGGATCCGGTCCGGTTTTTGCGCGGCGGCCCCGATCCGGTCCGGTTTTTGCGCGGCGGCCCGTTCCGCGGGCCGGATCCGCTCCGGTTTTTGCGCGGCGGCCCCGATCCGGTCAGGTTTTTGCGCGGCGGCCCGTTCCGCGGGCCGCATCCGCTCCGGTTTTTGTGCGGCGGCCCCGATCCGCTCCGGTTTTTGCGCGGCGGCCCGTTCCGCGGGCCGGATCCGCTCCGGTTTTTGCGCGGCGGCCCCGATCCCGTACGGTTTTTGCTTGGCAGCCCGTTCCGCGGGCCGGATCCGGTCCGGTTTTTGCGCGGCGGCCCCGATCCGGTCCGGTTTTTGCGCGGCGGCCCGTTCTGCGGGCCGGATCCGCTCCGGTTTTTGCGCGGCGGACACGATCCGCGGGACGGATCGGCTCCGGTTTTTGCGCGGCGGCCCGTTCCGCGGACCGTATCCGGTCCGGTTTTTGCGCGGCGGCCCGTTCCGCGGGCCGGATCCGCTCCGGTTTTTGCGCGGCGGCCCCGAGCCGGTCCGGTTTTTGCACGGCGGTCCGTTCCGCAGGCCGCATCCCCTCCGATTTTTGTGCGGCGGCCCCATTCCGGTCTGGTTTTTGCGCGGCGGCAAGTTCCGCGGGCCGGATCCGCTCCGGTTTTTGCGCGGCGGCCCCGATCCGGTCCAGTTTTTGCGCCGCGGCCCTTTCCGCGGGCCGGATCCGCTCCGGTTTTTGCGCGGCGGAACCGATCCGGTCCGGTTTTTGCGCCGCGGCCCGTTCCGCGGGCCGGATCCGCTCCGGTTTTTGCGCGGCGGCCCCGATCCGGTCTGGTTTTTGCGCGGCGGTCCGTTCCGCGGGCCGGTTCCACTCCGGTTTTTGCGCGGCGGCCCCGATCCGGTCTGGTTCTTGCGCGGCGGCCCGTTCCGCGGGCCGCATCCGGTCCGGTTATTGCGCGGTGGCACCGATCCGGTCCGGTTTTTGCGCGTCGGCCCCTATCCGCTCCGGTTTTTGCGCGGCAGCCCGTTCCGCGGGTCGGATCCGCTCCGGTTTTTGCTCGGCGGCCCCAATTCTGTCCAGTTTTTGCGCGGTGGCTCGTTCCGAGGGCCGGATCCGCTCCGGTTTTTGCGCGGCGGCCCCGATCCGGTCTGGTTTTTGCGCTGCGGCCCGTTCCGCGGGCCGGATCCGCTCCGGTTTTTGCGCGGCGGCCCCGATCCGGTCCGGTTTTTGCGCGGCGGCCCGTTCCACGGGCCGGATCCGCTCCGTTTTTTGCGCGGCGGCCCCGATCCACTCCGGTTTTTGCGCGGCGGCCCCGATCTGCTCCGGTTTTTGCGCGGCGCCACGTTCCGCGTGCCGGATCCACTCCGTTTTTTGCGCGGCGGCACCGAGCCGCGGGCCGGATCCCCTCCGGTTTTTGCGCGGCGGCCCCGATCCGGTCCGGTTTTTGCGCGGCGGCCCGTTCCGCGGGCCGCATCCGCTCCGGTTTTTGCGCGGCGGCCCCGATCCGCTCCGGTTTTTGCGCGGCGGCCCGTTCCGCGGGCCGCATCCGCTCCGGTTTTTGCACGGCGGCCCCGATCCGCTCTGGTTTTTGCGCGGCGGCACGTTCCGCGGGCCGGATCCGCTCCGGTTTTTGCGCGGCGGCCCCGATCCGGTCCGGTTTTTGCGCGGTGGCCCGTTCCGCGGGCCGGATCCGCTCCGGTTTTTGCGCGGCGGCCCGTTCCGCCTGCCGGATCCACTCCGGTTTTTGCGCGGCGGCCCCGATCCGGTCCGGTTTTTGCGCGGCGGCCCGTTCCGCGGGCCGGATCCGGTCCGGTTTTTGCGCGGCGGCCCCGATCCACTCCGGTTTTTGCGCGGCGGCCCCGATCCGGTCCGGTTTTTGCGCGGCGCCACGTTCCGCGGGCCGGATCCACTCCGTTTTTTGCGCGGCGGCACCGAGCCGCGGGCCGGATCCCCTCCGGTTTTTGCGCGGCGGCCCCGATCCGGTCCGGTTTTTGCGCGGCGGCCCGTTCCGCGGGCCGCATCCGCTCCGGTTTTTGCGCGGCGGCCCCGATCCGGTCCGGTTTTTGCGCGGCGGCCCGTTCCGCGGGCCGCATCCGCTCCGGTTTTTGCACGGCGGCCCCGATCCGCTCTGGTTTTTGCGCGGCGGCACGTTCCGCGGGCCGGATCCGCTCCGGTTTTTGCGCGGCGGCCCCGATCCGGTCCGGTTTTTGCGCGGTGGCCCGTTCCGCGGGCCGGATCCGCTCCGGTTTTTGCGCGGCGGCCCGTTCCGCCTGCCGGATCCACTCCGGTTTTTGCGCGGCGGCCCCGATCCGCTCCGGTTTTTGCGCGGCGGCCCGTTCCGCGGGCCGGATCCGCTCCGGTTTTTGCGCGGCGGCACCCATCCGCTCCGGTTTTTGCAGGGCGGCCCGTTCCGCGGGCCGCATCCGCTCCGGTTTTTGCGCGGCGGCCCCGATCCGGTCCGGTTTTTGCGTGGCGGCCCGTTCCGCGGTCCGGATCCGCTCCGTTTTTTGCGCGGCGGCCCCCATCCGCTCCGGTTTTTGCACGGCGGCCCGTTCCGCGGGCCGGATCCGCTCCGGTTTTTGCGCGGCGGCCCCGATCCGGTCTGGTTTTTGCGTGGCGGTCCGTTCCGCGGGCCGCATCCGCTCCGGTTTTTGTGCGGCGGCCCCGATCCGGTCTGGTTCTTGCGCTGCGGCCCGTTCCGCGGGCCGCATCCGCTCCGGTTTTTGCGCGGCGGCCCCGATCCGGTCTGGTTCTTGCGCGGCGGCCCGTTCCGCGGGCCGCATCCGCTCCGGTTTTTGCGCGGCGGCCCCGATCCGGTCCGGTTTTTGCGCGGCGGCCCGTTCCGCGGGCCGGATCCGCTCCGGTTTTTGCGCGGCGGCCCCGATCCGCTCCGGTTTTTGCGCAGCGGCCCGTTCCGCGGGCCGGATCCGGTCCGGTTTTTGCGCGGCGGCCCCGATCTGCTCCGGTTTTTGCGCGGCAGCCCGTTCCGCGGGCCGGATCCGGTCCGGTTTTTGCGCGGCGGCCCCGATCCGGTCCGGTTTTTGCGCGGTGGCCCGTTCCGCGGGCCGCATCCGCTCCGGTTTTTGCGCGGCGGCCCCGAGCCGGTCCGGTTTTTGCGCGGCGGTCCGTTCCGCGGGCCGCATCCGCTCCGGCTTTTGTGCGGCGGCCCCGATCCGGTCCGGTTTTTGCGCGGCGGCCCCGATCCTGTCCGGTTTTTGCGCGGCGGCACCCATCCGCTCCGGTTTTTGCGCGGCGGCCCGTTCTGCGGAACGCATCCGGTCCGGTTTTTGCGCGGCGGCACCGAGCCGGTCCGGTTTTTGCGCGGCAGCCCGTTCCGCGGGCCGCATCCGCTCCGGTTTTTGCGCGGCGGCCCCGATCCTGTCCCGTTTTTGCGCGACGGCCCGTTCCGCGGGCCGGATCCGCTCCGGTTTTTGCGCGACGGCCCCCATCCGCTCCGGTTTTTGAGCGGCGGCCCGTTCGGCGGGCCGGATCCGCTCCGGTTTTTGCGCGGCGGCACCGAGCCGCTCCGGTTTTTGCGCGGCGGCCCCGATCCTGTCCGGTTTTTGCGCGAAGGCCCTTTCGGCGGTCCGGATCCGCTCAGGTTTTTGCGCGGCGGCCCCCATCCGCTCCGGTTTTTGAGCGGCGGCCCGGATCCGCTCTGGTTATTGCGCGGCGGCCCGTTCCGCAGGCCGGATCCGCTCCGGTTTTTGCGCGGCGGCCCGTTCCGCGGGCCGGATCCGCTCCGGTTTTTGCGCGGCGGCCCCGATCCTCTCCGGTTTTTGCGCGGCGGCCCGTTCCGCGGGCCGGATCCGCTCCGCTTTTTGCGCGGTGGCTCCGATCCGCTCCGGTTTTTGCCCGGCGGCCCCTTCCGTGAGCCGCATCCGGTCCGGTTTTTGCGCGGCGGCCCCGATCCGGTCCGGTTTCTGCGCGGCGGCCCGTTCCGCGGGCCGGATCCGCTCCGGTTTTTGCGTGGCGGCCCCGACCGGTCTGGTTTTTGCGCGGCGGTCCGTTCCGCGGGCCGGATCCGCTCCGGTTTTTGCGCGGCGGCCCCGAGCCAGTCCGGTTTTTGCGCGGCGGCCCGTTGCGCGGGCTGGATCCGGTCCGGTTTTTGCGCGGCGGCCCCGATCCGCTCCGGTTTTTGCTTGGCAGCCCGTTCCGCGGGCCGGATCCGGTCCGGTTTTTGCGCGGCGGCCCCGATCCGGTCAGGTTTTTGCGCGGTGGCCCGTTCCGCGGGCCGCATCCGCTCCGGTTTTTGTGCGGCGGCCCCGATCCGCTCCGGTTTTTGCGCGGCGGCCCGTTCCGCGGGCCGGATCCGGTCCGGTTTTTGCGCGGCGGCCCCGATCCCGTACGGTTTTTGCTTGGCAGCCCGTTCCGTGGGCCGGATCCGGTCCGGTTTTTGCCCGGCGGCCCCGATCCGGTCCGGTTTTTGCGCGGCGGCCCGTTCCGCGGGCCGGATCCGCTCCGGTTTTTGCGCGGCAGCCCCGATCCGCGGGCCGGATCCCGTCCGGTTTTTGCACGGCGGCCCGTTCCGCGGGACGGATCGGCTCCGGTTTTTGCGCGGCAGCCCCGATCCGGTCCAGTTTTTGCGCGGCGGCCCGTTCCGCGGGCCGGATCCGCTCCGGTTTTTGCGCGGCGGCCCCGAGCCGGTCCGGTTTTTGCACGGCGGTCAGTTCCGCAGGCCGCATCCCCTCCGATTTTTGTGCGGCGGCCCCATTCCGGTCTGGTTTTTGCGCGGCGGCAAGTTCCGCGGGCCGCATCCGGTCCGGTTTTTGCGCGGCGGCCCCGATCCGGTCCGGTTTTTGCGCCGCGGCCCTTTCCGCGGGGCCCATCCGGTCCGGTTTTTGCGCGGCGGAACCGATCCGGTCCGGTTTTTGCGCCGCGGCCCGTTCCGCGGGCCGGATCCGCTCCGGTTTTTGCGCGGCGGCCCCGATCCGCTCCGGTTTTTGCGCGGCGGTCCGTTCCGCGGGCCGGATCCGCTCCGGTTTTTGTGCGGCGGCCCCGATCCGGTCTGGTTCTTGCGCGGCGGCCCGTTCCGCGGGCCGGATCCGGTCCGGTTTTTGCGCGGTGGCACCGATCCGGTCCGGTTTTTGCGCGTCGGCCCCCATCCGCTCCGGTTTTTGCGCGGCAGCCCGTTCCGCGGGTCGGATCCGCTCCGGTTTTTGCTCGGCGGCCCCAATTCTGTCCAGTTTTTGCGCGGTGGCTCGTTCCGCGGGCCGGATCCGCTCCGGTTTTTGCGCGGCGGCCCCGATCCGGTCTGGTTTTTGCGCTGCGGCCCGTTCCGCGGGCCGGATCCGCTCCGGTTTTTGCGCGGCGGCCCCGATCCGGTCTGGTTTTTGCGCGGCGGCCCGTTCCGCGGGCCGGATCCGCTCCGTTTTTTGCGCGGCGGCCCCGATCCACTCCGGTTTTTGCGCGGCGGCCCCGATCCGGTCCGGTTTTTGCGCGGCGCCACGTTCCGCGGGCTGGATCCACTCCGTTTTTTGCGCGGCGGCACCGAGCCGCGGGCCGGATCCGGTCCAGTTTTTGCGCGGCGGCCCCGATCCGGTCCGGTTTTTGCGCGGCGGTCCGTTCCGCGGGCCGGATCCGCTCCGGTTTTTGCGCGGCGGCCCCGATCCGGTCCGGTTTTTGCGCGGTGGCCCGTTCCGCGGGCCGGATCCGCTCCGGTTTTTGCGCGGCGGCCCGTTCCGCGGGCCGGATCCGCTCCGGTTTTTGCGCGGCGGCCCCGATCCGCTCCGGTTTTTGCGCGGCGGCCCGTTCCGCGGGCCGGATCCGCTCCGGTTTTTGCGCGGCGGCCCCCATCCGCTCCGGTTTTTGCACGGCGGCCCGTTCCGCGGGCCGCATCCGCTCCGGTTTTTGCACGGCGGCCCCGATCCGCTCCGGTTTTTGCGCGGCGGCCCGTTCCGCGGGCCGGATCCGGTCCGGTTTTTGCGCGGCGGCCCCGATCCCGTACGGTTTTGGCTTGGCAGCCCGTTCCGCGGGCCGAATCCGGTCCGGTTTTTGCGCGGCGGCCCCGATCCGGTCCGGTTTTTGCGCGGCAGCCCCGATCCGCGGGCCGGATCCCGTCCGGTTTTTGCACGGCGGCCTGTTCCGCGGGACGGATCGGCTCCGGTTTTTGCGCGGCAGCCCCGATCCGGTCCGGTTTTTGCGCGGCGGCCCGTTCCGCGGGCCGGATCCGCTCCGGTTTTTGCGCGGCAGCCCCGATCCGGTCCGGTTTTTGCGCGGCGGCCCGTTCCGCGGGCCGGATCCGCTCCGGTTTTTGCGCGGCGGCCCCGAGCCGGTCCGGTTTTTGCACGGCGGTCAGTTCCGCAGGCCGCATCCCCTCCGATTTTTGTGCGGCGGCCCAATTCCGGTCTGGTTTTTGCGCGGCGGCACGTTCCGCGGGCCGGATCCGCTCCGGTTTTTGCGCGGCGGCCCCGATCCGGTCCGGTTTTTGCGCCGCGGCCCTTTCCGCGGGCCGGATCCGCTCCGGTTTTTGCGCGGCGGAACCGATCCGTTCCGGTTTTTGCGCGGCGGCCCCGATCCGGTCTGGTTTTTGCGCGGCGGTCCGTTCCGCGGGCTGGATCCGCTCCGGTTTTTGCGCGGCGGCCCCGATCCGGTCTGGTTCTTGCGCGGCGGCCCGTTCCGCGGGCCGGATTCGCTCCGGTTTTTGCGCGGCGGCCGCGATCCGGTCCGGTTTTTGCGCGGCGGCTCGTTCCGCGGGCCGGATCCGGTCCGGTTTTTGCGCGGCGGCCCCGATCCGGTCCGGTTTTTGCGCGGCGGCCCGTTCCGCGGGCCGGATCCGCTCCGGTTTTTGCGCGGCGGCCCCGAGCCGCTCCGGTTTTTGCGCGGCGGCCCGTTCCGCGGGCCGGATCCGCTCCGGTTTTTGCACGGCGGCCCCGATCCGCTCTGGTTTTTGCGCGGCGGCCCGTTCCGCGGGCCGGATCCGGTCCGGTTTTTGCGCGGCGGCCCCGATCCGGTCCGGTTTTTGCGCGGTGGCCCGTTCCGCGGGCCGGATCCGGTCCGGTTTTTGCGCGGCGGCCCGTTCCGCCGGCCGGATCAACTCCGGTTTTTGCGCGGCGGCCCCGATCCGCTCCGGTTTTTGCGCGGCGGCCCGTTCCGCGGGCCGGATCCGCTCCGGTTTTTGCGCGGCGGCCCCGATCCGCTCCGGTTTTTGCGCAGCGGCCCGTTCCGCGGGCCACATCCGGTCCGGTTTTTGCGCGGCGGCCCCGATCCGGTCTGGTTCTTGCGCGGCGGCCCGTTCCGCGGGCCGGATTCGCTCCGGTTTTTGCGCGGCGGCCCCGAGCCGGTCCGGTTTTTGCGCGGCGGCCCGTTCCGCGGGCCGGATCCGCTCCGGTTTTTGCGCGGCGGCACCGAGCCGGTCCGGTTTTTGCGCGGCGGCCCGTTCCGCGGGCCGGATCCGCTCCGGTTTTTGCGCGGCGGCCCCGATCCGGTCCGGTTTTTGCGCGGCGGCCCGTTCCGCGGGCTGGATCCGCTCCGGTTTTTGCACGGCGGCCCCGATCCGCTCTGGTTTTTGCGCGGCAGTGCGTTCCGCGGGCCGGATCCGCTCCGGTTTTTGCGCGGCGGCCCCGATCCGGTCCGGTTTTTGCGCGGTGGCCCGTTCCGCGGGCCGGATCCGCTCCGGTTTTTGCGCGGCGGCCCGTTCCGCCGGCCGGATCCGCTCCGGTTTTTGCGCGGCGGCCCGTTCCGCGGCGTGGATCCGCTCCGGTTTTTGCGCGGCGGCACCGATCCGCTCCGGTTTTTGCGCGGCAGCCCGTTCCGCGGGCCGGATCCAGTCCGGTTTTTGCGCGGCGGCCCCGATCCGGTCCGGTTTTTGTGCGGCGGCCCGTTCCGCGGGCCGGATCCGCTCCGGTTTTTGCGCGGCGGCCCCGATCCGCTCCGGTTTTTGCGCGGCGGCCCGTTCCGCGGGCCGGATCCGCTCCGGTTTTTGCGCGGCGGCCCCGATCCGGTCCGGTTTTTGCGCGGCGGCCCGTTCCGCGGGCTGGATCCGCTCCGGTTTTTGTGCGGCGGCCCCGATCCGGTCTGGTTCTTGCGCGGCGGCCCGTTCCGCGGGCCGGATTCGCTCCGGTTTTTGCGCGGCGGCCGCGATCCGGTCCGGTTTTTGCGCGGCGGCCCGTTCCGCGGGCCGGATCCTCTCCGGTTTTTGCGCGGCGGCCCCGATCCGCTCCGGTTTTTGCGCGGCGGCCCCGAGCCGCTCCGGTTTTTGCGCGGCGGTCAGTTCCGCAGGCCGCATCCCCTCCGGTTTTTGCGCGGCGGCCCCGATCCGGTCCGGTTTTTGCGTGGCGGCCCGTTCCGCGGGCCGGATCCGCTCCGGTTTTTGCGCGGCGGCCCCCATCCGCTCCGGTTTTTGCACGGCGGCCCATTCCGCGGGCCGGATCCGCTCCGGTTTTTGCGCGGCAGCCCCGATCCGGTCTGTTTTTTGCGCGGCGGTCCGTTCCGCGGGCCGCATCCGCTCCGGTTTTTGTGCGGCGGCCCCGATCCGGTCTGGTTCTTGCACGGCGGCCCGTTCCGCGGGCCGGATCCGCTCCGGTTTTTGCGCGGCGGCCCCGATCCGGTCCGGTTTTTGCGCCGCGGCCCGTTCCGCGGGCCGGATCCGCTCCGGTTTTTGCGCGGCGGAACCGATCCGGTCCGGTTTTTGCGCCGCGGCCCGTTCCGCGGGCCGGATCCGCTCCGGTTTTTGCGCGGCGGCCCCGATCCGGTCTGGTTTTTGCGCGGCGGTCCGTTCCGCGGGCTGGATCCGCTCCGGTTTTTGCGCGGCGGCACCGAGCCGGTCCGGTTTTTGCGCGGCGGCCCGTTCCGCGGGCTGGATCCGCTCCGGTTTTTGTGCGGCGGCCCCGATCCGGTCTGGTTCTTGCGCGGCGGCCCGTTCCGCGGGCCGGATTCGCTCCGGTTTTTGCGCGGCGGCCGCGATCCAGTCCGGTTTTTGCGCGGTGGCCCGTTCCGCGGGCCGCATCCACTCCGGTTTTTGCGCGGCGGCCCCGATCCGGTCCGGTTTTTGCGCGGCGGCCCGTTCCGCGGGCCGGATCCGCTCCGGTTTTTGCGCGGCGGCCCCGATCCGGTCCGGTTTTTGCGCGGCGGCCCGTTCCGCGGGCCGGATCCGCTCCGGTTTTTGCGCGGCGGCCCCGATCCGCTCTGGTTTTTGCGCGGCGGCCCGTTCCACGGGCCGGATCCGGTCCGGTTTTTGCGCGGCGGCCCCGATCCGCTCCGGTTTTTGCGCGGTGGCCCGTTCCGCGGGCCAGATCCGGTCCGGTTTTTGCGCGGCGGCCCGTTCCGCCGGCCGGATCCACTCCGGTTTTTGCGCGGCGGCCCCGATCCGCTCCGGTTTTTGCGCGGCGGCCCGTTCCGCGGGCCGGATCCGCTCCGGTTTTTGCGCGGCGGCCCCGATCCGGTCCGGTTTTTGCGCGGCGGCCCGTTCCGCGGGCCGCATCCAGTCTGGTTTTTGCGCGGCGGCCCCGATCCGGTCCGGTTTTTGTGCGGCGGCCCGTTCCGCGGGCCGGATCCGCTCCGGTTTTTGCGCGGCGGCCCCGATCCGGTCCGGTTTTTGCGCGGCGGCCCGTTCCGCGGGCCGGATCCGCTCCGGTTTTTGCGCGGCGGCACCGAGCCGCTCCGGTTTTTGCGCGGCGGCCCGTTCCGCGGGCCGCATCCGGTCCGGGTTTTGCGCGGCAGCCCCGATCCGCGGGCCGGATCCCGTCCGGTTTTTGCACGGCGGCCCGTTCCGCGGGCCGGATCCGCTCCGGTTTTTGCGCGGCGGCCCGTTCCGCGTGCCGGATCCGGTCCGGTTTTTGCGCGGTGGCCCCCATCCGCTCCGGTTTTTGAGCGGCGGCCCGTTCCGCGGGCCGGATCCGCTCCGGTTTTTGCGCGGCGGCCCCGATCCGGTCCGGTTTTTGCGCGGCGGCCCGTTCCGCGGGCCGGATCCGCTCCGGTTTTTGCGCGGCGGCCCCGATCCGGTCTGGTTTTTGTGCGGCGGCCCATTCCGCGGGCCGGATCCGCTCCGGTTTTTGCGCGGCGGCCCCGATCCGCTCCGGTTTTTGCGCGGCGGCCCGTTCCGCGGGCCGGATCCGCTCCGTTTTTTGCGCGGCGGCCCCGATCCACTCCGGTTTTTGCGCGGCAGCCCCGATCCGGTCCGGTTTTTGCGCGGCGCCACGTTCCGCGGGCCGGATCCACTCCGTTTTTTGCGCGGCGGCACCGAGCCGGTCCGGTTTTTGCGCGGCGGCCCGTTCCGCGGGCCGCATCCGCTCCGGTTTTTGCGCGGCGGCCCCGATCCGGTCCGGTTTTTGCGCGGCGGCCCGTTCCGTGGGCCGGATCCGCTCCGGTTTTTGCGCGGCGGCCCCCATCCTGTCCGGTTTTTGCGCAGCGGTCCGTTCCGCGGGCCGCATCCGCTCCGGCTTTTGTGCGGCGGCCCCGATCCGGTCCGGTTTTTGCGCGGCGGCCCCGATCCTGTCCGGTTTTTGCCCGGCGGCACCCATCCGCTCCGGTTTTTGCGCGGCGGCCCGTTCTGAGGGCCGCATGCGGTCCGGTTTTTGCGCGGCGGCACCGAGCCGGTCCGGTTTTTGCGCGGCAGCCCGTTCCGCGGGCCGCATCCGCTCCGGTTTTTGCGTGGCGGCCCCGATCCTGTCCCGTTTTTGCGCGACGGCCCGTTCCGCGGGCCGGATCCGCTCCGGTTTTTGCGCGACGGCCCCCATCCGCTCCGGTTTTTGAGCGGCGGCCCGTTCGGCGGGCCGGATCCGCTCCGGTTTTTGCGCGGCGGCACCGAGCCGCTCCGGTTTTTGCGCGGCGGCCCCGATCCTGTCCGGTTTTTGCGCGAAGGCCCGTTCGGCGGTCCGGATCCGCTCAGGTTTTTGCGCGGCGGCCCCCATCCGCTCCGGTTTTTGAGCGGCGGCCCGGATCCGCTCTGGTTATTGCGCGGCGGCCCGTTCCGCAGGCCGGATCCGCTCCGGTTTTTGCGCGGCGGCCCGTTCCGCGGGCCGGATCCGCTCCGGTTTTTGCGCGGCGGCCCCGATCCGCTCCGGTTTTTGCGCGGCGGCCCGTTCCGCGGGCCGGATCCGCTCCGCTTTTTGCGCGGTGGCTCCGATCCGCTCCGGTTTTTGCCCGGCGGCCCCTTCCGTGAGCCGCATCCGGTCCGGTTTTTGCGCGGCGGCCCCGATCCGGTCCGGTTTTTGCGCGGCGCCCCGTTCCGCGGGCCGGATCCGGTCCGGTTTTTGCGCGGCGGCCCCGAGCCGGTCCGGTTTTTGTGTGGCAGCCCGTTGCGCGGGCTGGATCCGGTCCGGTTTTTGCGCGGCGGCCCCGATCCGCTCCGGTTTTTGCGCGGCGGCCCGTTCCGCGGGCCGCATCCGCTCCGGTTTTTGCGCGGCGGCCCCGATCCGGTCAGGTTTTTGCGCGGCGGCCCGTTCCGCGGGCCGCATCCGCTCCGGTTTTTGTGCGGCGGCCCCGATCCGCTCCGGTTTTTGCGCGGCGGCCCGTTCCGCGGGCCGGATCCGCTCCGGTTTTTGCGCGGCGGCCCCGATCCCGTACGGTTTTTGCTTGGCAGCCCGTTCCGCGGGCCGGATCCGGTCCGGTTTTTGCGCGGCGGCCCCGATCCCGTCCGGTTTTTGCGCGGCGGCCCGTTCCGCGGGCCGGATCCGCTCCGGTTTTTGCGCGGCAGCCCCGATCCGCGGTCCGGATCCCGTCCGGTTTTTGCACGGCGGCCCGTTCCGCGGGACGGATCGGCTCCGGTTTTTGCGCGGCGGCCCGTTCCGCGGACCGTATCCGGTCCGGTTTTTGCGCGGCGGTCCGTTCCGCGGGCCGCATCCGGTCCGGTTATTGCGCGGTGGCACCGATCCGGTCCGGTTTTTGCGCGTCGGCCCCCATCCGCTCCGGTTTTTGCGCGGCAGCCCGTTCCGCGGGTCGGATCCGCTCCGGTTTTTGCTCGGCGGCCCCAATTCTGTCCAGTTTTTGCGCGGTGGCTCGTTCCGAGGGCCGGATCCGCTCCGGTTTTTGCGCGGCGGCCCCGATCCGGTCTGGTTTTTGCGCTGCGGCCCGTTCCGCGGGCCGGATCCGCTCCGGTTTTTGCGCGGCGGCCCCGATCCGGTCCGGTTTTTGCGCGGCGGCCCGTTCCACGGGCCGGATCCGCTCCGTTTTTTGCGCGGCGGCCCCGATCCACTCCGGTTTTTGCGCGGCGGCCCCGATCTGCTCCGGTTTTTGCGCGGCGCCACGTTCCGCGGGCCGGATCCACTCCGTTTTTTGCGCGGCGGCACCGAGCCGCGGGCCGGATCCACTCCGGTTTTTGCGCGGTGGCCCGTTCCGCGGGCCGGATCCGCTCCGGTTTTTGCGCGGCGGCCCGTTCCGCCTGCCGGATCCACTCCGGTTTTTGCGCGGCGGCCCCGATCCGGTCTGGTTCTTGCGCGGCGGCCCGTTCCGCGGGCTGGATCCGCTCCGGTTTTTGCGCGGCGGCCCCGATCCACTCCGGTTTTTGCGCGGCGGCCCCGATCCGGTCCGGTTTTTGCGCGGCGCCACGTTCCGCGGGCCGGATCCACTCCGTTTTTTGCGCGGCGGCACCGAGCCGCGGGCCGGATCCCCTCCGGTTTTTGCGCGGCGGCCCCGATCCGGTCCGGTTTTTGCGCGGCGGCCCGTTCCGCGGGCCGCATCCGCTCCGGTTTTTGCGCGGCGGCCCCGATCCGGTCCGGTTTTTGCGCGGCGGCCCGTTCCGCGGGCCGCATCCGCTCCGGTTTTTGCACGGCGGCCCCGATCCGCTCTGGTTTTTGCGCGGCGGCCCGTTCCGCGGGCCGGATCCGCTCCGGTTTTTGCGCGGCGGCCCCGATCCGGTCCGGTTTTTGCGCGGTGGCCCGTTCCGCGGGCCGGATCCGCTCCGGTTTTTGCGCGGCGGCCCGTTCCGCCTGCCGGATCCACTCCGGTTTTTGCGCGGCGGCCCCGATCCGCTCCGGTTTTTGCGCGGCGGCCCGTTCCGCGGGCCGGATCCGCTCCGGTTTTTGCGCGGCGGCCCCCATCCGCTCCGGTTTTTGCAGGGCGGCCCGTTCCGCGGGCCGCATCCGCTCCGGTTTTTGCGCGGCGGCCCCGATCCGCTCCGGTTTTTGCGTGGCGGCCCGTTCCGCGGGCCGGATCCGCTCCGTTTTTTGCGCGGCGGCCCCCATCCGCTCCGGTTTTTGCACGGCGGCCCGTTCCGCGGGCCGGATCCGCTCCGGTTTTTGCGCGGCGGCCCCGATCCGGTCTGGTTTTTGCGTGGCGGTCCGTTCCGCGGGCCGCATCCGCTCCGGTTTTTGTGCGGCGGCCCCGATCCGGTCTGGTTCTTGCGCGGCGGCCCGTTCCGCGGGCCGCATCCGCTCCGGTTTTTGCGCGGCGGCCCCGATCCGGTCTGGTTCTTGCGCGGCGGCCCGTTCCGCGGGCCGCATCCGCTCCGGTTTTTGCGCGGCGGCCCCGATCCGGTCCGGTTTTTGCGCGGCGGCCCGTTCCGCGGGCCGGATCCGCTCCGGTTTTTGCGCGGCGGCCCCGATCCGCTCCGGTTTTTGCGCAGCGGCCCGTTCCGCGGGCCGGATCCGGTCCGGTTTTTGCGCGGCGGCCCCGATCTGCTCCGGTTTTTGCGCGGCAGCCCGTTCCGCGGGCCGGATCCGGTCCGGTTTTTGCGCGGCGGCCCCGATCCGGTCCGGTTTTTGCGCGGTGGCCCGTTCCGCGGGCCGCATCCGCTCCGGTTTTTGCGCGGCGGCCCCGAGCCGGTCCGGTTTTTGCGTGGCGGTCCGTTCCGCGGGCCGCATCCGCTCCGGCTTTTGTGCGGCGGCCCCGATCCGGTCCGGTTTTTGCGCGGCGGCCCCGATCCTGTCCGGTTTTTGCGCGGCGGCACCCATCCGCTCCGGTTTTTGCGCGGCGGCCCGTTCTGCGGGCCGCATCCGGTCCGGTTTTTGCGCGGCGGCACCGAGCCGGTCCGGTTTTTGCGCGGCAGCCCGTTCCGCGGGCCGCATCCGCTCCGGTTTTTGCGCGGCGGCCCCGATCCTGTCCCGTTTTTGCGCGACGGCCCGTTCCGCGGGCCGGATCCGCTCCGGTTTTTGCGCGACGGCCCCCATCCGCTCCGGTTTTTGAGCGGCGGCCCGTTCGGCGGGCCGGATCCGCTCCGGTTTTTGCGCGGCGGCACCGAGCCGCTCCGGTTTTTGCGCGGCGGCCCCGATCCTGTCCGGTTTTTGCGCGAAGGCCCTTTCGGCGGTCCGGATCCGCTCAGGTTTTTGCGCGGCGGCCCCCATCCGCTCCGGTTTTTGAGCGGCGGCCCGGATCCGCTCTGGTTATTGCGCGGCGGCCCGTTCCGCAGGCCGGATCCGCTCCGGTTTTTGCGCGGCGGCCCGTTCCGCGGGCAGGATCCGCTCCGGTTTTTGCGCGGCGGCCCCGATCCGCTCCGGTTTTTGCGCGGCGGCCCGTTCCGCGGGCCGGATCCGCTCCGCTTTTTGCGCGGTGGCTCCGATCCGCTCCGGTTTTTGCCCGGCGGCCCCTTCCGTGAGCCGCATCCGGTCCGGTTTTTGCGCGGCGGCCCCGATCCGGTCCGGTTTCTGCGCGGCGGCCCGTTCCGCGGGCCGGATCCGGTCCGGTTTTTGCGTGGCGGCCCCGACCGGTCTGGTTCTTGCGCGGCGGTCCGTTCCGCGGGCCGGATCCGCTCCGGTTTTTGCGCGGCGGCCCCGAGCCAGTCCGGTTTTTGCGCGGCGGCCCGTTGCGCGGGCTGCATCCGGTCCGGTTTTTGCGCGGCGGCCCCGATCCGCTCCGGTTTTTGCTTGGCAGTGCGTTCCGCGGGCCGGATCCGGTCCGGTTTTTGCGCGGTGGCCCCGATCCGGTCAGGTTTTTGCGCGGTGGCCCGTTCCGCGGGCCGCATCCGCTCCGGTTTTTGTGCGGCGGCCCCGATCCGCTCCGGTTTTTGCGCGGCGGCCCGTTCCGCGGGCCGGATCCGCTCCGGTTTTTGCGCGGCGGCCCCGATCCCGTACGGTTTTTGCTTGGCAGCCCGTTCCGTGGGCCGGATCCGGTCCGGTTTTTGCCCGGCGGCCCCGATCCGGTCCGGTTTTTGCGCGGCGGCCCGTTCCGCGGGCCGGATCCGCTCCGGTTTTTGCGCGGCAGCCCCGATCCGCGGGCCGGATCCCGTCCGGTTTTTGCACGGCGGCCCGTTCCGCAGGACGGATCGGCTCCGGTTTTTGCGCGGCAGCCCCGATCCGGTCCAGTTTTTGCGCGGCGGCCCGTTCCGCGGGCCGGATCCGCTCCGGTTTTTGCGCGGCGGCCCCGAGCCGGTCCGGTTTTTGCACGGCGGTCAGTTCCGCAGGCCGCATCCCCTCCGATTTTTGTGCGGCGGCCCCATTCCGGTCTGGTTTTTGCGCGGCGGCAAGTTCCGCGGGCCGCATCCGCTCCGGTTTTTGCGCGGCGGCCCCGATCCGGTCAGGTTTTTGCGCCGCGGCCCTTTCCGCGGGGCCCATCCGGTCCGGTTTTTGCGCGGCGGAACCGATCCGGTCCGGTTTTTGCGCCGCGGCCCGTTCCGCGGGCCGGATCCGCTCCGGTTTTTGCGCGGCGGCCCCGATCCGCTCCGGTTTTTGCGCGGCGGTCCGTTCCGCGGGCCGGATCCGCTCCGGTTTTTGTGCGGCGGCCCCGATCCGGTCTGGTTCTTGCGCGGCGGCCCGTTCCGCGGGCCGGATCCGGTCCGGTTTTTGCGCGGTGGCACCGATCCGGTCCGGTTTTTGCGCGTCGGCCCCCATCCGCTCCGGTTTTTGCGCGGCAGCCCGTTCCGCGGGTCGGATCCGCTCCGGTTTTTGCTCGGCGGCCCCAATTCTGTCCAGTTTTTGCGCGGTGGCTCGTTCCGCGGGCCGGATCCGCTCCGGTTTTTGCGCGGCGGCCCCGATCCGGTCTGGTTTTTGCGCTGCGGCCCGTTCCGCGGGCCGGATCCGCTCCGGTTTTTGCGCGGCGGGCCCGATCCGCTCCGGTTTTTGCGCGGCGGCCCGTTCCGCGGGCCGGATCCGCTCCGTTTTTTGCGCGGCGGCCCCGATCCACTCCGGTTTTTGCGCGGCGGCCCCGATCCGGTCCGGTTTTTGCGCGGCGCCACGTTCCGCGGGCTGGATCCACTCCGTTTTTTGCGCGGCGGCACCGAGCCGCGGGCCGGATCCGGTCCAGTTTTTGCGCGGCGGCCCCGATCCGGTCCGGTTTTTGCGCGGCGGTCCGTTCCGCGGGCCGGATCCGCTCCGGTTTTTGCGCGGCGGCCCCGATCCGGTCCGGTTTTTGCGCGGCGGCCCGTTCCGCGGGCCGCATCCGCTCCGGTTTTTGCACGGCGGCCCCGATCCGCTCCGGTTTTTGCGCAGCGGCCCGTTCCGCGGGCCGGATCCGCTCCGGTTTTTGCGCGGCGGCCCCGATCCGGTCCGGTTTTTGCGTGGCGGCCCGTTCCGCGGGCCGGATCCGCTCCGGTTTTTGCGCGGCGGCCCGTTCCGCCTGCCGGATCCACTCCGGTTTTTGCGCGGCGGCCCCGATCCGCTCCGGTTTTTGCGCGGCGGCCCGTTCCGCGGGCCGGATCCGCTCCGGTTTTTGCGCGGCGGCCCCCATCCGCTCCGGTTTTTGCACGGCGGCCCGTTCCGCGGGCCGCATCCGCTCCGGTTTTTGCACGGCGGCCCCGATCCGCTCCGGTTTTTGCGCGGCGGCCCGTTCCGCGGGCCGGATCCGGTCCGGTTTTTGCGCGGCGGCCCCGATCCCGTACGGTTTTGGCTTGGCAGCCCGTTCCGCGGGCCGGATCCGGTCCGGTTTTTGCGCGGCGGCCCCGATCCGGTCCGGTTTTTGCGCGGCAGCCCCGATCCGCGGGCCGGATCCCGTCCGGTTTTTGCACGGCGGCCTGTTCCGCGGGACGAATCGACTCCGGTTTTTGCGCGGCAGCCCCGATCCGGTGCGGTTTTTGCGCGGCGGCCCGTTCCGCGGGCCGGATCCGCTCCGGTTTTTGCGCGGCAGCCCCGATCCGGTCCGGTTTTTGCGCGGCGGCCCGTTCCGCGGGCCGGATCCGCTCCGGTTTTTGCGCGGCGGCCCCGAGCCGGTCCGGTTTTTGCACGGCGGTCAGTTCCGCAGGCCGCATCCCCTCCGATTTTTGTGCGGCGGCCCAATTCCGGTCTGGTTTTTGCGCGGCGGCACGTTCCGCGGGCCGGATCCGCTCCGGTTTTTGCGCGGCGGCCCCGATCCGGTCCGGTTTTTGCGCCGCGGCCCTTTCCGCGGGCCGGATCCGCTCCGGTTTTTGCGCGGCGGAACCGATCCGCTCCGGTTTTTGCGCGGCGGCCCCGATCCGGTCTGGTTTTTGCGCGGCGGTCCGTTCCGCGGGCTGGATCCGCTCCGGTTTTTGTGCGGCGGCCCCGATCCCGTCTGGTTCTTGCGCGGCGGCCCGTTCCGCGGGCCGGATTCGCTCCGGTTTTTGCGCGGCGGCCGCGATCCGGTCCGGTTTTTGCGCGGCGGCCCGTTCCGCGGGCCGGATCCGGTCCGGTTTTTGCGCGGCGGCCCCGATCCGGTCCGGTTTTTGCGCGGCGGCCCGTTCCGCGGGCCGGATCCGCTCCGGTTTTTGCGCGGCGGCCCCGATCCGGTCCGGTTTTTGCGCGGCGGCCCGTTCCGCGGGCCGCATCCGCTCCGGTTTTTGCACGGCGGCCCCGATCCGCTCTGGTTTTTGCGCGGCGGCCCGTTCCGCGGGCCGGATCCGGTCCGGTTTTTGCGCGGCGGCCCCGATCCGGTCCGGTTTTTGCGCGGTGGCCCGTTCCGCGGGCCGGATCCGGTCCGGTTTTGCGCGGCGGCCCGTTCCGCCGGCCGGATCAACTCCGGTTTTTGCGCGGCGGCCCCGATCCGCTCCGGTTTTTGCGCGGCGGCCCGTTCCGCGGGCCGGATCCGCTCCGGTTTTTGCGCGGCGGCCCCGATCCGCTCCGGTTTTTGCGCAGCGGCCCGTTCCGCGGGCCACATCCGGTCCGGTTTTTGCGCGGCGGCCCCGATCCGGTCTGGTTCTTGCGCGGCGGCCCGTTCCGCGGGCCGGATTCGCTCCGGTTTTTGCGCGGCGGCCCCGAGCCGGTCCGGTTTTTGCGCGGCGGCCCGTTCCGCGGGCCGGATCCTCTCCGGTTTTTGCGCGGCGGCCCCGATCCGGTCCGGTTTTTGCGCGGCGGCCCGTTCCGCGGGCCGGATCCGCTCCGGTTTTTGCGCGGCGGCCCCGATCCGGTCCGATTTTTGCGCGGCGGCCCGTTCCGCGGGCTGGATCCGCTCCGGTTTTTGCACGGCGGCCCCGATCCGCTCTGGTTTTTGCGCGGCAGTGCGTTCCGCGGGCCGGATCCGCTCCGGTTTTTGCGCGGCGGCCCCGATCCGGTCCGGTTTTTGCGCGGTGGCCCGTTCCGCGGGCCGGATCCGCTCCGGTTTTTGCGCGGCGGCCCGTTCCGCCGGCCGGATCCGCTCCGGTTTTTGCGCGGCGGCCCGTTCCGCGGCGTGGATCCGCTCCGGTTTTTGCGCGGCGGCCCCGATCCGCTCCGGTTTTTGCGCGGCAGCCCGTTCCGCGGGCCGGATCCAGTCCGGTTTTTGCGCGGCGGCCCCGATCCGGTCCGGTTTTTGTGCGGCGGCCCGTTCCGCGGGCCGGATCCGCTCCGCTTTTTGCGCGGCGGCCCCGATCCGCTCCGGTTTTTGCGCGGCGGCCCGTTCCGCGGGCCGGATCCGCTCCGGTTTTTGCGCGGCGGCACCGAGCCGGTCCGGTTTTTGCGCGGCGGCCCGTTCCGCGGGCTGGATCCGCTCCGGTTTTTGTGCGGCGGCCCCGATCCGGTCTGGTTCTTGCGCGGCGGCCCGTTCCGCGGGCCGGATTCGCTCCGGTTTTTGCGCGGCGGCCGCGATCCGGTCCGGTTTTTGCGCGGCGGCCCGTTCCGCGGGCCGGATCCGGTCCGGTTTTTGCGCGGCGGCCCCGATCCGCTCCGGTTTTTGCGCGGCGGCCCCGAGCCGCTCCGGTTTTTGCGCGGCGGTCAGTTCCGCAGGCCGCATCCCCTCCGGTTTTTGCGCGGCGGCCCCGATCCGGTCCGGTTTTTGCGTGGCGGCCCGTTCCGCGGGCCGGATCCGCTCCGGTTTTTGCGCGGCGGCCCCCATCCGCTCCGGTTTTTGCACGGCGGCCCATTCCGCGGGCCGGATCCGCTCCGGTTTTTGCGCGGCAGCCCCGATCCGGTCTGGTTTTTGCGCGGCGGTCAGTTCCGCGGGCCGCATCCGCTCCGGTTTTTGTGCGGCGGCCCCATTCCGGTCTGGTTCTTGCGCGGCGGCCCGTTCCGCGGGCCGGATCCGCTCCGGTTTTTGCGCGGCGGCCCCGATCCGGTCCGGTTTTTGCGCCGCGGCCCTTTCCGCGGGCCGGATCCGCTCCGGTTTTTGCGCGGCGGAACCGATCCGGTCCGGTTTTTGCGCGGCGGCCCGTTCCGCGGGCCGGATCCGCTCCGGTTTTTGCGCGGCGGCCCCGATCCGGTCTGGTTTTTGCGCGGCGGTCCGTTCCGCGGGCTGGATCCGCTCCGGTTTTTGCGCGGCGGCACCGAGCCGGTCCGGTTTTTGCGCGGCGGCCCGTTCCGCGGGCTGGATCCGCTCCGGTTTTTGTGCGGCGGCCCCGATCCGGTCTGGTTTTTGCGCGGCGGCAAGTTCCGCGGGCCGGATTCGCTCCGGTTTTTGCGCGGCGGCCGCGATCCGGTCCGGTTTTTGCGCGGCGGCCCGTTCCGCGGGCCGGATCCGGTCCGGTTTTTGCGCGGCGGCCCCGATCCGGTCCGGTTTTTGCGCGGCGGCCCGTTCCGCGGGCCGGATCCGCTCCGGTTTTTGCGCGGCGGCCCCGATCCGCTCCGGTTTTTGCGCGGCGGCCCGTTCCGCGGGCCGGATCCGCTCCGGTTTTTGCGCGGCGGCCCCGATCCGCTCTGGTTTTTGCGCGGCGGCCCGTTCCACGGGCCGGATCCGGTCCGGTTTTTGCGCGGCGGCCCCGATCCGGTCCGGTTTTTGCGCGGTGGCCCGTTCCGCGGGCCAGATCCGGTCCGGTTTTTGCGCGGCGGCCCGTTCCGCCGGCCGGATCCACTCCGGTTTTTGCGCGGCGGCCCCGATCCGCTCCGGTTTTTGCGCGGCGGCCCGTTCCGCGGGCCGGATCCGCTCCGGTTTTTGCGCGGCGGCCCCGATCCGGTCCGGTTTTTGCGCGGCGGCCCGTTCCGCGGGCCGCATCCAGTCTGGTTTTTGCGCGGCGGCCCCGATCCAGTCCGGTTTTTGTGCGGCGGCCCGTTCCGCGGGCCGGATCCGCTCCGGTTTTTGCGCGGCGGCCCCGATCCGGTCCGGTTTTTGCGCGGCGGCCCGTTCCGCGGGCCGGATCCGCTCCGGTTTTTGCGCGGCGGCCCCGATCCGCTCCGGTTTTTGCGCGGCGGCCCGTTCCGCGGGCCGCATCCGGTCCGGGTTTTGCGCGGCAGCCCCGATCCGCGGGCCGGATCCCGTCCGGTTTTTGCACGGCGGCCCGTTCCGCGGGCCGGATCCGCTCCGGTTTTTGCGCGGCGGCCCGTTCCGCGTGCCGGATCCGGTCCGGTTTTTGCGCGGCGGCCCCCATCCGCTCCGGTTTTTGAGCGGCGGCCCGTTCCGCGGGCCGGATCCGCTCCGGTTTTTGCGCGGCGGCCCCGATCCGGTCCGGTTTTTGCGCGGCGGCCCGTTCCGCGGGCCGGATCCGCTCCGGTTTTTGCGCGGCGGCCCCGAGCCGCTCCGGTTTTTGCGTGGCGGTCAGTTCCGCAGGCCGCATCCCCTCCGGTTTTTGTGCGGCGGCCCCATTCCGGTCTGGTTTTTGCGCGGCGGCCCATTCCGCGGGCCGCATCCGCTCCGGTTTTTGCGCGGCGGCCCCGATCCGGTCCGGTTTTTGCGTGGCGGCCCGTTCCGCGGGCCGGATCCGCTCCGGTTTTTGTGCGGCGGCCCCGATCCGGTCTGGTTCTTGCGCGGCGGCCCGTTCCGCGGGCTGGATCCGCTCCGGTTTTTGTGCGGCGGCCCCGATCCGGTCTGGTTCTTGCGCGGCGGCCCGTTCCGCGGGCTGGATCCGCTCCGGTTTTTGCGCGGCGGCCGCGAGCCGGTCCGGTTTTTGCGCGGCGGCCCGTTCCGCGGGCCGGATCCGCTCCGGTTTTTGCGCGGCGGCCCCGATCCGGTCCGGTTTTTGCGCGGCGGCCCGTTCCGCGGGCCGCATCCGCTCCGGTTTTTGCGCGGCGGCCCCGATCCGGTCCGGTTTTTGCGCGGCGGCCCGTTCCGCGGGCCGGATCCGCTCCGGTTTTTGCACGGCGGCCCCGATCCGCTCTGGTTTTTGCGCGGCGGCCCGTTCCGCGGGCCGGATCCGGTCCGGTTTTTGCGCGGCGGCCCCGATCCGGTCCGGTTTTTGCGCGGCGGCCCGTTCCGCGGGCCGGATCCGCTCCGGTTTTTGCGCGGCGGCCCGTTCCGCCGGCCGGATCCACTCCGGTTTTTGCGCGGCGGCCCCGATCCGCTCCGGTTTTTGCGCGGCGGCCCGTTCCGCGGGCCGGATCCGCTCCGGTTTTTGCGCGGCGGCCCCGATCCGCTCCGGTTTTTGCGCAGCGGCCCGTTCCGCGGGCCGGATCCGGTCCGGTTTTTGCGCGGCGGCCCCGATCCGGTCTGGTTCTCGCGCGGCGGCCCGTTCCGCGGGCCGGAGCCGGTCCGGTTTTTGCGCGGCGGCCCCGATCCGGTCCGGTTTTTGCGCGGCGGCCCGTTCCGCGGGCCGGATCCGCTCCGGTTTTTGCGCGGCGGCCCCGATCCGGTCCGGTTTTTGCGCGGCGGCCCGTTCCGCGGGCCGCATCCGCTCCGGTTTTTGCACGGCGGCCCCGATCCGCTCTGGTTTTTGCGCGGCAGTGCGTTCCGCGGGCCGCATCCGGTCCGGTTTTTGCGCGGCGGCCCCGATACGGTCCGGTTTTTGCGCGGTGGCCCGTTCCGCGGGCCGGATCCGCTCCGGTTTTTGCGCGGCGGCCCGTTCCGCCGGCCTGATCCACTCCGGTTTTTGCGCGGCGGCCCGTTCCGCGGCGTGGATCCGCTCCGGTTTTTGCACGGCGGCCCCCATCCGCTCCGGTTTTTGCGCGGCAGCCCGTTCCGCGGGCCGGATCCAGTCCGGTTTTTGCGCGGCGGCCCCGATCCGGTCCGGTTTTTGTGCGGCGGCCCGTTCCGCGGGCCGGATCCGCTCCGGTTTTGCGCGGCGGCCCCGATCCGCTCCGGTTTTTGCGCGGCGGCCCGTTCCGCGGGCCGGATCCGCTCCGGTTTTTGCGCGGCGGCACCGAGCCGGTCCGGTTTTTGCGCGGCGGCCCGTTCCGCGGGCCGGATCCGCTCCGGTTTTTGCGCGGCAGCCCCGATCCGCGGGCCGGATCCCGTCCGGTTTTTGCATGGCGGCCCGTTCCGCGGGCCGGATCCGCTCCGGTTTTTGCGCGGCGGCCCGTTCCGCGTGCCGGATCCGGTCCGGTTTTTGCGCGGCGGCCCCCATCCGCTCCGGTTTTTGAGCGGCGGCCCGTTCCGCGGGCCGGATCCGCTCCGGTTTTTGCGCGGCGGCCCCGATCCGGTCCGGTTTTTGCGCGGCGGCCCGTTCCGCGGGCCGGATCCGCTCCGGTTTTTGCGCGGCGGCCCCGAGCCGCTCCGGTTTTTGCGCGGCGGTCAGTTCCGCAGGCCGCATCCCCTCCGGTTTTTGTGCGGCGGCCCCATTCCGGTCTGGTTTTTGCGCGGCGGCCCATTCCGCGGGCCGCATCCGCTCCGGTTTTTGCGCGGCGGCCCCGATCCGGTCCGGTTTTTGCGTGGCGGCCCGTTCCGCGGGCCGGATCCGCTCCGGTTTTTGCGCGGCGGCCCCCATCCGCTCCGGTTTTTGCACGGCGGCCCATTCCGCGGGCCGGATCCGCTCCGGTTTTTGCGCGGCAGCCCCGATCCGGTCTGGTTTTTGCGCGGCGGTCCGTTCCACGGGCCGGATCCACTCCGGTTTTTGCGCGGCGGCCCCGATCCGGTCCGGTTTTTGCGCGGCGGCCCGTTCCGCGGGCCGGATCCGCTCCGGTTTTTGCGCGGCGGCCCCGATCCGCTCCGGTTTTTGCGCGGCGGCCCGTTCCGCGGGCCGGATCCGCTCCGGTTTTTGCGCGGCGGCCCCGATCCGGTCCGGTTTTTGCGCGGCGGCCCGTTCCGCGGGCTGGATCCGCTCCGGTTTTTGCACGGCGGCCCCGATCCGCTCTGGTTTTTGCGCGGCAGTGCGTTCCGCGGGCCGGATCCGGTCCGGTTTTTGCGCGGCGGCCCCGATCCGGTCCGGTTTTTGCACGGTGGCCCGTTCCGCGGGCCGGATCCGCTCCGGTTTTTGCGCGGCGGCCCGTTCCGCCGTCCGGATCCGGTCCGGTTTTTGCGCGGCGGCCCGTTCCGCGGCCTGGATCCGCTCCGGTTTTTGCGCGGCGGCCCCGATCCGCTCCGGTTTTTGCGCGGCAGCCCGTTCCGCGGGCCGGATCCGCTCCGGTTTTTGCGCGGCGGCCCCGATCCGGTCCGGTTTTTGTGCGGCGGCCCGTTCCGCGGGCCGGATCCGCTCCGGTTTTTGCGCGGCGGCCCCGATCCGCTCCGGTTTTTGCGCGGCGGCCCGTTCCGCGGGCCGCATCCGCTCCGGTTTTTGCGCGGCGGCCCCGAGCCGCTCCGGTTTTTGCGCGGCGGTCAGTTCCGCAGGCCGCATCCCCTCCGGTTTTTGTGCGGCGGCCCCATTCCGGTCTGGTTTTTGCGCGGCGGCCCGTTCCGCGGGCCGGATCCGCTCCGGTTTTTGCGCGGCGGCCCCGATCCGGTCCGGTTTTTGCGTGGCGGCCCGTTCCGCGGGCCGGATCCGCTCCGGTTTTTGCGCGGCGGCCCCCATCCGCTCCGGTTTTTGCACGGCGGCCCATTCCGCGGGCCGGATCCGCTCCGGATTTTGCGCGGCAGCCCCGATCCGGTCTGGTTTTTGCGCGGCGGTCCGTTCCGCGGGCCGCATCCGCTCCGGTTTTTGTGCGGCGGCCCCGATCCGGTCTGGTTCTTGCGCGGCGGCCCGTTCCGCGGGCCGGATCCACTCCGGTTTTTGCGCGGCGGCCCTGATCCGGTCCGGTTTTTGCGCGGCGGCCCGTTCCGCGGGCCGGATCCGCTCCGGTTTTTGCGCGGCGGCCCCGATCCTCTCCGGTTTTTGCGCGGCGGCCCGTTCCGCTGGCCACATCCGGTCCGGTTTTTGCACGGCGGCCCCGATCTGCTCCGGTTTTTGCGCGGCAGCGCGTTCCGCGGGCCGGATACGGTCCGGTTTTTGCGCGGCGGCCCCAATCCGGTCTGGTTTTTGCGCGGTGGCCCGATCCGCGAGCCGGATCCGCTCCGGTTTTTGCGCGGCGGCCCGTTCCGCCGGCCGGATCCGCTCCGGTTTTTGCGCGGCGGCCCGTTCCGCGGCCTGGATCCGCTCCGGTTTTTGCGCGGCGGCCCCGATCCGCTCCGGTTTTTGCGCGGCGGCCCGTTCCGCGGGCCGGATCCGCTCCGGTTTTTGCGCGGCGGCACCGAGCCGCTCCGGTTTTTGCGCGGCGGCCCGTTCCGCGTGCCGGATCGGGTCCGGTTTTTGCGCGGCAGCCCCGATCCGCGGGCCGGGTCCCGTCCGGTTTTTGCGCGGCGGCCCGTTCCGCGGGCCGGATCCGCTCCGGTTTTTGCGCGGCGGCCCGTTCCGCGGACCGTATCCGGTCCGGTTTTTGCGCGGCGGCACCCATCCGCTCCGGTTTTTGAGCGGCGGCCCGTTCCGCGGGACGGATCCGCTCCGGTTTTTGCGCGGTGGCACCGATCCGGTCCGGTTTTTGCGCGTCGGCCCCCATCCGCTCCGGTTTACGCGCGGCAGCCCGTTCCGCGGGTCGGATCCGCTCCGGTTTTTGCTCGGCGGCCCCAATTCTGTCCAGTTTTTGCGCGGTGGCTCGTTCCGCGGGCCGGATCCGCTCCGGTTTTTGCGCGGCGGCCCCGATCCGCTCCGGTTTTTGCGCGGCGGCCCGTTCCGCGGGCTGGATCCGCTCCGGTTTTTGCGCGGCGGCCCCGATCCGCTCCGGTTTTTGCGCGGCGGCACCGATCCGCTCCGGTTTTTGCGCGGCGCCACGTTCCGTGGGCCGGATCCACTCCGTTTTTTGCGCGGCGGCACCGAGCCGGTCCGGTTTTTGCGCGGCGGCCCGTTCCGCGGGCCGCATCCGCTCCGGTTTTTGCGCGGCGGCCCCCATCCGCTCCGGTTTTTGCGCAGCGGTCAGTTCCGCAGGCCGCATCCCCTCCGGTTTTTGTGCGGCGGCCCCATTCCGGTCTGGTTTTTGCGCGGCGGCCCGTTCCGCGGGCTGCATCCGGTCCGGTTTTTGCGCGGCGGCCCCGATCCGGTCCGGTTTTTGCACGGCGGCCCGTTCCGCGGGCCGGATCCGCTCCGGTTTTTGCGCGGCGGCCCCGAGCCGGTCTGGTTTTTGCGCGGCGGCACCCATCCGCTCCGGTTTTTGAGCGGCGGCCCGTTCCGCGGGACAGATCCGCTCCGGTTTTTGCGCGTCGGCCCCCATCCGCTCCGGTTTTTGCGCGGCAGCCCGTTCCGCGGGTCGGATCCGCTCTGGTTTTTGCGCGGCGGCCCCAATTCTGTCCAGTTTTTGCGCGGTGGCTCGTTCCGCGGGCCGGATCCGCTCCGGTTTTTGCGCGGCGGCCCCGATCCGCTCCGGTTTTTGCGCGGCGGCCCGTTCCGCGGGCCGGATCCGCTCCGGTTTTTGCGCGGCGGCCCCGATCCGCTCCGGTTTTTGCGCGGCGGCACCGAGCCGCTCCGGTTTTTGCGCGGCGCCACGTTCCGCGGGCCGGATCCACTCCGTTTTTTGCGCGGCGGCACCGAGCCGGTCCGGTTTTTGCGCGGCGGCCCGTTCCGCTAGCCGCATCCGCTCCGGTTTTTGCGCGGCGGCCACCATCCGCTCCGGTTTTTGCGCAGCGGCCCGTTCCGCGGTCCGGATCTGGTCCGGTTTTTGCGCGGCGGCCCCCATCCTGTCCGGTTTTTGCGCGGCGGCCCGTTCCACGGGCCGCATCCGCTCCGGATTTTGCACGGCGGCCCCGAGCCGCTCCGGTTTTTGCGTGGCGGTCAGTTCCGCAGGCCGCATCCACTCCGGTTTTTGTGCGGCGGCCCCATTCCGGTCTGGTTTTTGCGCGGCGGCCCGTTCCGCGGGCCGCATCCGCTCCGGTTTTTGCGCGGCGGCCCCGATCCGGTCCGGTTTTTGCACGGCGGCCCGTTCCGCGGGCCGGATCCGCTCCGGTTTTTGCGCGGCGGTCCCGAGCCGGTCTGGTTTTTGCGCGGCGGCACCCATCCGCTCCGGTTTTTGAGCGGCGGCCCGTTCCGCGGGACAGATCCGCTCCGGTTTTTGCGCGGTGGCACCGTTCCGCTCCGGTTTTTGCGCGCCGGCCCCCATCCGCTCCGGTTTTTGCGCGGCAGCCCGTTCCGCGGGTCGGATCCGCTCCGGTTTTTGCGCGGCGGCCCCGAGCCGCTCCGGTTTTTGCGTGGCGGTCAGTTCCGCAGGCCGCATCCCCTCCGGTTTTTGTGCGGCGGCCCCATTCCGGTCTGGTTTTTGCGCGGCGGCCCATTCCGCGGGCCGCATCCGCTCCGGTTTTTGCGCGGCGGCCCCGATCCGGTCCGGTTTTTGCGCGGCGGCCCGTTCCGCGGGCCGGATCCGCTCCGGTTTTTGCGCGGCGGCCCCGATCCGGTCCGGTTTTTGCGCGGCGGCCCGTTCCGCGGGCCGCATCCGCTCCGGTTTTTGCACGGCGGCCCCGATCCGCTCTGGTTTTTGCGCGGCAGTGCGTTCCGCGGGCCGCATCCGGTCCGGTTTTTGCGCGGCGGCCCCGATACGGTCCGGTTTTTGCGCGGTGGCCCGTTCCGCGGTCCGGATCCGCTCCGGTTTTTGCGCGGCGGCCCGTTCCGCCGGCCGGATCCACTCCGGTTTTTGCGCGGCGGCCCGTTCCGCGGCGTGGATCCGCTCCGGTTTTTGCACGGCGGCCCCCATCCGCTCCGGTTTTTGCGCGGCAGCCCGTTCCGCGGGCCGGATCCAGTCCGGTTTTTGCGCGGCGGCCCCGATCCGGTCCGGTTTTTGTGCGGCGGGCCGTTCCGCGGGCCGGATCCGCTCCGGTTTTGCGCGGCGGCCCCGATCCGCTCCGGTTTTTGCGCGGCGGCCCGTTCCGCGGGCCGGATCCGCTCCGGTTTTTGCGCGGCGGCACCGAGCCGGTCCGGTTTTTGCGCGGCGGCCCGTTCCGCGGGCCGGATCCGGTCCGGTTTTTGCGCGGCAGCCCCGATCCGCGGGCCGGATCCCGTCCGGTTTTTGCATGGCGGCCCGTTCCGCGGGCCGGATCCGCTCCGGTTTTTGCGCGGCGGCCCGTTCCGCGTGCCGGATCCGGTCCGGTTTTTGCGCGGCGGCCCCCATCCGCTCCGGTTTTTGCCCGGCGGCCCGTTCCGCGGGCCGGATCCGCTCCGGTTTTTGCGCGGCGGCCCCGATCCGGTCCGGTTTTTGCGCGGCGGCCCGTTCCGCGGGCCGGATCCGCTCCGGTTTTTGCGCGGCGGCCCCGAGCCGCTCCGGTTTTTGCGCGGCGGTCAGTTCCGCAGGCCGCATCCCCTCCGGTTTTTGTGCGGCGGCCCCATTCCGGTCTGGTTTTTGCGCGGCGGCCCATTCCGCGGGCCGCATCCGCTCCGGTTTTTGCGCGGCGGCCCCGATCCGGTCCGGTTTTTGCGTGGCGGCCCGTTCCGCGGGCCGGATCCGCTCCGGTTTTTGCGCGGCGGCCCCCATCCGCTCCGGTTTTTGCACGGCGGCCCATTCCGCGGGCCGGATCCGCTCCGGTTTTTGCGCGGCAGCCCCGATCCGGTCTGGTTTTTGCGCGGCGGCCCATTCCGCGGGCCGCATCCGCTCCGGTTTTTGTGCGGCGGCCCCGATCCGGTCTGGTTCTTGCGCGGCGGCCCGTTCCGCGGGCCGGATCCACTCCGGTTTTTGCGCGGCGGCCCCGATCCGGTCCGGTTTTTGCGCGGCGGCCCGTTCCGCGGGCCGGATCCGCTCCGGTGTTTGCGCGGCGGCCCCGATCCGCTCCGGTTTTTGCGCGGCGGCCCGTTCCGCGGGCCGGATCCGCTCCGGTTTTTGCGCGGCGGCCCCGATCCGGTCCGGTTTTTGCGCGGCGGCCCGTTCCGCGGGCTGGATCCGCTCCGGTTTTTGCACGGCGGCCCCGATCCGCTCTGGTTTTTGCGCGGCAGTGCGTTCCGCGGGCCGGATCCGGTCCGGTTTTTGCGCGGCGGCCCCGATCCGGTCCGGTTTTTGCACGGTGGCCCGTTCCGCGGGCCGGATCCGCTCCGGTTTTTGCGCGGCGGCCCGTTCCGCCGGCCGGATCCGCTCCGGTTTTTGCGCGGCGGCCCGTTCCGCGGCCTGGATCCGCTCCGGTTTTTGCGCGGCGGCCCCGATCCGCTCCGGTTTTTGCGCGGCAGCCCGTTCCGCGGGCCGGATCCGCTCCGGTTTTTGCGCGGCGGCCCCCATCCGCTCCGGTTTTTGTGCGGCGGCCCGTTCCGCGGGCCGGAGCCGGTCCGGTTTTTGCGCGGCGGCCCCGATCCTGTCCGGTTTTTGCGCGGCGGCCCGTTCCGCGGGCCGGATCCGCTCCGGTTTTTGCGCGGCGGCCCCGAGCCGCTCCGGTTTTTGCGCGGCGGTCAGTTCCGCAGGCCGCATCCCCTCCGGTTTTTGTGCGGCGGCCCCATTCCGGTCTGGTTTTTGCGCGGCGGCCCGTTCCGCGGGCCGGATCCGCTCCGGTTTTTGCGCGGCGGCCCCGATCCGGTCCGGTTTTTGCGTGGCGGCCCGTTCCGCGGGCCGGATCCGCTCCGGTTTTTGCGCGGCGGCCCCCATCCGCTCCGGTTTTTGCACGGCGGCCCAATCCGCGGGCCGGATCCGCTCCGGATTTTGCGCGGCAGCCCCGATCCGGTCTGGTTTTTGCGCGGCGGTCCGTTCCGCGGGCCGCATCCGCTCCGGTTTTTGTGCGGCGGCCCCGATCCGGTCTGGTTCTTGCGCGGCGGCCCGTTCCGCGGGCCGGATCCACTCCGGTTTTTGCGCGGCGGCCCTGATCCGGTCCGGTTTTTGCGCGGCGGCCCGTTCCGCGGGCCGGATCCGCTCCGGTTTTTGCGCGGCGGCCCCGATCCTCTCCGGTTTTTGTGCGGCGGCCCGTTCCGCTGGCCACATCCGGTCCGGTTTTTGCGCGGCGGCCCCGATCTGCTCCGGTTTTTGCGCGGCAGCGCGTTCCGCGGGCCGGATCCGGTCCGGTTTTTGCGCGGCGGCCCCAATCCGGTCTGGTTTTTGCGCGGTGGCCCGATCCGCGAGCCGGATCCGCTCCGGTTTTTGCGCGGCGGCCCGTTCCGCCGGCCGGATCCGCTCCGGTTTTTGCGCGGCGGCCCGTTCCGCGGCCTGGATCCGCTCCGGTTTTTGCGCGGCGGCCCCGATCCGCTCCGGTTTTTGCGCGGCAGCCCGTTCCGCGGGCCGGATCCGGTCCGGTTTTTGCGCGGCGGCCCCCATCCGCTCCGGTTTTTGCGCGGCAGCCCGTTCCGCGGGCCGGATCCGCTCCGGTTTTTGCGCGGCGGCCCCGATCCGCTCTGGTTTTTGCGCGGCGGCCCGTTCCACGGGCCGGATCCGCTCCGGTTTTTGCGCGGCGGCACCAAGCCGCTCCGGTTTTTGCGCGGCGGCCCGTTCCGCGTGCCGGATCGGGTCCGGTTTTTGCGCGGCAGCCCCGATCCGCGGGCCGGGTCCCGTCCGGTTTTTGCGCGGCGGCCCGTTCCGCGGGCCGGATCCGCTCCGGTTTTTGCGCGGCGGCCCGTTCCGCGGACCGTATCCGGTCCGGTTTTTGCGCGGCGGCACCCATCCGCTCCGGTTTTTGAGCGGCGGCCCGTTCCGCGGGACGGATCCGCTCCGGTTTTTGCGCGGTGGCACCGATCCGGTCCGGTTTTTGCGCGTCGGCCCCCATCCGCTCCGGTTTACGCGCGGCAGCCCGTTCCGCGGGTCGGATCCGCTCCGGTTTTTGCTCGGCGGCCCCAATTCTGTCCAGTTTTTGCGCGGTGGCTCGTTCCGCGGGCCGGATCCGCTCCGGTTTTTGCGCGGCGGCCCCGATCCGCTCCGGTTTTTGCGCGGCGGCCCGTTCCGCGGGCTGGATCCGCTCCGGTTTTTGCGCGGCGGCCCCGATCCGCTCCGGTTTTTGCGCGGCGGCACCGATCCGCTCCGGTTTTTGCGCGGCGCCACGTTCCGCGGGCCGGATCCACTCCGTTTTTTGCGCGGCGGCACCGAGCCGGTCCGGTTTTTGCGCGGCGGCCCGTTCCGCGGGCCGCATCCGGTCCGGTTTTTGCGCGGCGGCCCCCATCCGCTCCGGTTTTTGCGCAGCGGTCAGTTCCGCAGGCCGCATCCCCTCCGGTTTTTGTGCGGCGGCCCCATTCCGGTCTGGTTTTTGCGCGGCGGCCCGTTCCGCGGGCCGCATCCGCTCCGGTTTTTGCGCGGCGGCCCCGAGCCGGTCTGGTTTTTGCGCGGCGGCACCCATCCGCTCCGGTTTTTGAGCGGCGGCCCGTTCCGCGGGACAGATCCGCTCCGGTTTTTGCGCGTCGGCCCCCATCCGCTCCGGTTTTTGCGCGGCAGCCCGTTCCGCGGGTCGGATCCGCTCTGGTTTTTGCGCGGCGGCCCCAATTCTGTCCAGTTTTTGCGCGGTGGCTCGTTCCGCGGGCCGGATCCGCTCCGGTTTTTGCGCGGCGGCCCCGATCCGGTCCGGTTTTTGCGCGGCGGCCCGTTCCGCGGGCCGGATCCGCTCCGGTTTTTGCGCGGCGGCCCCGATCCGCTCCGGTTTTTGCGCGGTGCCCCCGATCCGGTCCGGTTTTTGCGCGGCGCCACGTTCCGCGGGCCGGATCCACTCCGTTTTTTGCGCGGCGGCACCGAGCCGGTCTGGTTTTTGCGCGGCGGCCCGTTCCGCTAGCCGCATCCGCTCCGGTTTTTGCGCGGCGGCCACCATCCGCTCCGGTTTTTGCGCAGCGGCCCGTTCCGCGGTCCGGATCTGGTCCGGTTTTTGCGCGGCGGCCCCCATCCTGTCCGGTTTTTGCGCGGCGGCCCGTTCCACGGGCCGCATCCGCTCCGGATTTTGCACGGCGGCCCCGAGCCGCTCCGGTTTTTGCGTGGCGGTCAGTTCCGCAGGCCGCATCCACTCCGGTTTTTGTGCGGCGGCCCCATTCCGGTCTGGTTTTTGCGCGGCGGCCCGTTCCGCGGGCCGCATCCGCTCCGGTTTTTGCGCGGCGGCCCCGATCCGGTCCGGTTTTTGCACGGCGGCCCGTTCCGCGGGCCGGATCCGCTCCGGTTTTTGCGCGGTGGTCCCGAGCCGGTCTGGTTTTTGCGCGGCGGCACCCATCCGCTCCGGTTTTTGAGCGGCGGCCCGTTCCGCGGGACAGATCCGCTCCGGTTTTTGCGCGGTGGCACCGTTCCGCTCCGGTTTTTGCGCGCCGGCCCCCATCCGCTCCGGTTTTTGCACGGCAGCCCGTTCCGCCGGCCGGATCCGCTCCGTCTTTTGCGCGGCGGCCCCGATCCACTCCGGTTTTTGCGCGGCGGCCCCGATCCGGTCCGGTTTTTGCGCGGCGCCACGTTCCGCGGGCCGGATCCGCTCCGTTTTTTGCGCGGCGGCACCGAGCCGGTCCGGTTTTTGCGCAGCGGCCCGTTCCGCGGGCCGCATCCGCTCTGGTTTTTGCGCGGCGGCCCCGATCCGGTCCGGTTTTTGCGCGGCGGCCCGTTGCGCGGGCCGGATCCGCTCCGGTTTTTCCGCGGCGGCCCCCATCCTGTCCGGTTTTTGCACGGCGGCCCGTTCCGCGGGCCGCATCCGCTCCGGATTTTGCACGGCGGCCCCGAGCCGGTCCGGTTTTTGCGCGGCAGCCCGTTCCGCGGGCAGGATCCGCTCCGGTTTTTGCGCGGCGGTCCGTTCCGCGGGCCGGATCCGCTCCGGTTTTTGCGCGGCGGTCCGTTCCGCGGGCCGCATCCGCTCCGGTTTTTGCGCGGCGGCACCGATCCGCTCCGGTTTTTGCGCGGCAGCCCATTCCGCGGGCCGGATCCTGTCCGGTTTTTGCGCGGCGGCCCCGATCCGCTCTGGTTTTTGCGCGGCGGCCCGTTGCGCGGGCCGGATCCGGTCCGGTTTTTGCGCGGCGGCCCCGATCCGCTCCGGTTTTTGCGCGGCGGTCCGTTCCGCGGGCCGCATCCGCTCCGGCTTTTGTGCGGCGGCCCCGATCCGCTCCGGTTTTTGCGCGGCGGCCCCGATCCTGTCCGGTTTTTGCGCGGCGGCCCCCATCCGCTCCGGTTTTTGCGCGGCGGCCCGTTCTGCGGGCCGCATCCGCTCCGGTTTTTGCGCGGCGGCACCGAGCCGGTCCGGTTTTTGCGCGGCGGCCCGTTCTGCGGGCCGCATCCGCTCCGGTTTTTGCGTGGCGGCCCCGATCCTGTCCGGTTTTTGCGCGACGGACGGTTCCGCGGGCCGGATCCGCTCCGGTTTTTGCGCGGCGGCCCCCATCCGCTCCGGTTTTTGAGCGGCGGCCCGTTCGGCGGGCCGGATCCGCTCCGTTTTTTGCGCGGTGGCCCCGATCCGCTCCGGTTTTTGCGCGGCGGCCCCGATCCGCTCCGGTTTTTGCGCGGCGGCCCGTTCCGCGGGCCGCATCCGCTCCGGTTTTTGCGCGGCGGCCCCGATCCGCTCCGGTTTTTGCGCGGCGGCCCGTTCCGCGGGCCGCATCCGCTCCGGTTTTTGCGCGGCGGCCCCGATCCTGTCCGGTTTTTGCGCGACGACCCGTTCCGCGGTCCGGATCCGGTCCGGTTTTTGCGCGGCGGCCCCCATCCGCTCCGGTTTTTGAGCGGCGGCCCGTTCCGCGCGCCGGATCCGGTCCGGTTTTTGCGAGGCGGCCCCGATGCTGTCCGGTTATTGCGCGGCGGCCCGTTCCGTGGGCCGGATCCGCTCCGGATTTTGCGCGGCTGCCCCGAGCCGGTCAGGTTTTTGCGCGGCAGCCCGTTCCGCGGGCCGGATCCGCTCCAGTTTTTGCGCGACGTCCCCGATCCGCTCCGGTTTTTGCGCGGCGGCCCGTTCCGCGGGCCGCATCCGCTCCGGTTTTTGCACGGCGGCACCGAGCCGCTCCGGTTTTTGCGCGGCAGCCCGTTCCGCGGGCCGGATCCGCTCCGGTTTTTGCGCGGCGGCACCGATCCGGTCCGTTTTTTGCGCGGCGGCCCGTTCCGCGGGCCGGTTCCACTCCGGTTTTTGCGCGGCGGCCCCGATCCGGTCTGGTTTTTGCGCGGCGGCCCGTTCCGCGGGCCGCATCCGCTCCAGGTTTTTGAGCGGCGGCCCCATTCCGGTCTGGTTTTTGCGCGGCGGCCTGTTCCGCGGGCTGGTTTCACTCCGTTTTTTGCGCGGCGGCACCGAGCCGCTCCGGTTTTTGCGCGGCGGCCCGTTCCTTCGGGCCGCATCCACTCCGGTTTTTGCGCGGCGGCCCCGATCCGGTCCGGTTTTTGCGCGGCGGCCCGTTCCGGGGGCCGGATCCGCTCCGGTTTTTGCGCGGCGGCCCCGAGCCGGTCCGGTTTTTGCGCGGCAGCCCGTTCCGCGGGCCGCATCCGCTCCGGTTTTTGCACGGCGGTCCGTTCCGCGGGCCGCATCCGCTCCGGTTTTTGCGCGGCGGCACCGATCCGCTCCGGTTTTTGCGCGGCATCCCATTCCGCGGGCTGGATCCGGTCCGGTTTTTGCGCGGCGGGCCCGATCCGGTCCAGTTTTTGCGCGGCGGCCCGTTGCGCGGGCCGGAGCCGGTCCGGTTTTTGCCCGGCGGCCCCGATCCGGTCCGGTTTTTGCGCGGCGGCCCGTTCCGCGGGCCGGATCCGCTCCGCTTTTTGTGCGGTGGCTCCAATCCGCTCCGGTTTTTGCGCGGCGGCCCGTTCCGCGGGCCGGATCCGGTCCGGTTTTTGCGCGGCGGCCCCCATCCGCTCCGGTTTTTGCGCGGCGCCCAATTCCGCGGGCCGGATCCGCTCCGGTTTTTGCGTGGCGGCCCCGACCGGTCCGGTTTTTGCGCGGCGGTCCGTTCCGCGGGCCGCATCCGGTCCGGTTTTTGCGCGGCGGCCCCGATCCGGTCCGGTTTTTGCGCGGCGGCCCGTTCCGCGGGCCAAATCCGGTCCGGTTTTTGCGCGGCGGCCCCGAGCCGGTCCGGTTTTTGCACGGCGGCCCGTTCCGCGGGCCGGATCCGCTCCGGTTTTTGCGCGGCGGCCCCCATCTGCTCCGGTTTTTGCGCGGCGGCCCGTTCCGCGGTCCGCATCCGCTCCGGTTTTTGCGCGGCGGCCCTGATCCGCTCCGGTTTTTGCGCGGCGGTCCGTTCCGCGGGCCGGATCCGCTCCGGTTTTTGTGCGGCGGCCCCGATCCGCTCCGGTTTTTGCGCGGCGGCCCGTTCCGCGGGCCGCATCCGCTCCGGTTTTTGAGCGGCGGCCCCATTCCGGTCTGGTTTTTGCGCGGCGGCCTGTTCCGCGGGCCGCATCCGCTCCGGTTTTTGCGCGGCGGCACCGATCCGGTCCGGTTTTTGCGCGGCGCCACGTTCCGCGGGCTGGTTTCACTCCGTTTTTTGCGCGGCGGCACCGAGCCGCTCCGGTTTTTGCGCGGCGGCCCGTTCCTTCGGGCCGCATCCACTCCGGTTTTTGCGCGGCGGCCCCGATCCGGTCCGGTTTTTGCGCGGCGGCCCGTTCCGGGGGCCGGATCCGCTCCGGTTTTTGCGCGGCGGCCCCGAGCCGGTCCGGTTTTTGCGCGGCAGCCCGTTCCGCGGGCCGCATCCGCTCCGGTTTTTGCACGGCGGTCCGTTCCGCGGGCCGCATCCGCTCCGGTTTTTGCGCGGCGGCACCGATCCGCTCCGGTTTTTGCGCGGCATCCCATTCCGCGGGCTGGATCCGGTCCGGTTTTTGCGCGGCGGGCCCGATCCGGTCCAGTTTTTGCGCGGCGTCCCGTTGCGCGGGCCGGATCCGGTCCGGTTTTTGCCCGGCGGCCTCGATCCGGTCCGGTTTTTGCGCGGCGGCCCGTTCCGCGGGCCGGATCCGCTCCGCTTTTTGTGCGGTGGCTCCAATCCGCTCCGGTTTTTGCGCGGCGGCCCGTTCCGCGGGCCGGATCCGGTCCGGTTTTTGCGCGGCGGCCCCCATCCGCTCCGGTTTTTGCGCGGCGCCCAATTCCGCGGGCCGGTTCCGCTCCGGTTTTTGCGTGGCGGCCCCGACCGGTCCGGTTTTTGCGCGGCGGCCCGTTCCGCGGGCCGCATCCGCTCCGGTTTTTGCGCGGCGGCCCCGATCCGCTCCGGTTTTTGCGCGGCGGCCCGTTCCGCGGGCCGGATCCGGTCCGGTTTTTGCGCGGCGGCCCCGAGCCGGTCCGGTTTTTGCACGGCGGCCCGTTCCGCGGGCCGGATCCGCTCCGGTTTTTGCGCGGCGGCCCCCATCTGCTCCGGTTTTTGCGCGGCGGCCCGTTCCGCGGGCCGCATCCGGTCCGGTTTTTGCGCGGCGGCCCTGATCCGCTCCGGTTTTTGCGCGGCGGTCCGTTCCGCGGGCCGGATCCGCTCCGGTTTTTGTGCGGCGGCCCCGATCCGCTCCGGTTTTTGCGCGGCGGCCCGTTCCGCGGGCCGCATCCGCTCCGGTTTTTGAGCGGCGGCCCCGATCAGGTACGGTTTTTGCGCGGCAGCCCGTTCCGCGCGCCGCATCCGCTCCGGATTTTGCGCAGCGGCCCCGATCCGCGGGCCGGATCCCGTCCGGTTTTTGCACGGCGGCCCGTTCCGCGGGCCGCATCCGCTCCGGATTTTGCACGGCGGCCCCCATCCGCTCCGGTTTTTGCGCGGCGGTCCGTTCCGCAGGACGCATCCGCTCCGGTTTTTGCGCGGCGGCACCGATCCTGTCAGGTTTTTGCGCGGCGGCCCATTCCGCGGACCGGATCCGCTCCGGTTTTTGCGCGGCGGCCCCCATCCGCTCCGGTTTTTGCGCGGCGGCCCGTTGCGCGGGCCGGATCCGCTCCGCTTTTTGCGCGGCGGCCCCGATCCGCTCCGGTTTTTGCGCGGCGGCCCGTTCTGCGGACCGCATCCGCTCCGGTTTTTGCGCGGCGGCACCGAGCCGTTCCGGTTTTTGCGCGGCAGCCCGTTCCGCGGGCCGGATCCGCTCCGGTTTTTGCGCGGCGGCCCCGATCCTGTCCGGTTTTTGCGCGACGGCCCGTTCCGCGGGCCGGATCCGCTCCGGTTTTTGCGCGGCGGCCCCCATCCGCTCCGGTTTTTGAGCGGCGGCCCGTTCCGCGGGCCGGATCCGCTCCGGTTTTTGCGCGGTGGCCCCGATCCGCTCCGGTTTTTGCGCGGCGGCACCGAGCCGGTCCGGTTTTTGCGCGGCGGCCCGTTCCGCGGGCCGCATTCGCTCCGGTTTTTGCGCGGCGGCCCCGATCCTGTCCGGTTTTTGCGCGACGGCCCGTTCCGCGGGCCGCATCCGCTCCGGTTTTTGCGCGGCGGCCCCCATCCGCTCCGGTTTTTAGAGCGGCGGTCCGTTCCGCGGGCCGGATCCGCTCCGGTTTTTGCGCGGTGGCCCCGATCCGCTCCAGTTTTTGCGCGGCGGCCCGTTCCGCGCGCCGGATCCGGTCCGGTTTTTGCGAGGCGGCCCCGATCCGCTCCGGATTTTGCGCGGCGGCCCCGATCCGGTCCGGTTTTTGCGCGGCGGTCCGTTCCGCGGGCCGCATCCGCTCCGGTTTTTGCGCGGCGGCCACGATCCGCTCCGGTTTTTGCGCGGCGGCCCGTTCCGCGGGCCGGATCCGCTCCGGTTTTTGCGCGGTGGCCCCGATCCGCTCCAGTTTTTGCGCGGCGGCCCGTTCCGCGCGCCGGATCCGGTCCGGTTTTTGCGAGGCGGCCCCGATCCGCTCCGGATTTTGCGCGGCGGCCCCGATCCGGTCCGGTTTTTGCGCGGCGGTCCGTTCCGCGGGCCGCATCCGCTCCGGTTTTTGCGCGGCGGCCCCGATCCGCTCCGGTTTTTGCGCGGCGGCCCGTTCCGCGGGCCGGATCCGCTCCGGTTTTTGCGCGGCGGCCCCGATCCCGTACGGTTTTTGCGCGGCAGCCCGTTCCGCGGGCCGGATCCGCTCCGGTTTTTGCACGGCGGCCCCGATCCGGTCCGGTTTTTGCCCGGCGGCCCGTTCCGCGGGCCGGATCCGCTCCGGTTTTTGCGCGGCAGCCCCGATCCGCGGGCCGGATCCCGTCCGGTTTTTGCGCGGCGGCCCGTTCCGCGGGCCGGATCCGCTCCGGATTTTGCACGGCGGCCCCCATCCGCTCCGGTTTTTGCGCGGCAGCCCGTTCCGCGGGCCGGATCCGCTCCGGTTTTTGCGCGGCGGTCCGTTCCGCAGGACACATCCGCTCCGGTTTTTGCGCGGCGGCACCGATCCGGTCAGGGTTTTGCGCGGCAGCCCATTCCGCGGGCCGGATCCGCTCCGGTTTTTGCGCGGCGGCCCCGAGCCGGTCCGGTTTTTGCGCGGTGGCCCGTTGCGCGGGCCGGATCCGCTCCGGTTTTTGCGCGGCGGCCCCGAGCCGGTCCGGTTTTTGCGCGGCGGCCCGTTCCGCGGGCCGGATCCGCTCCGGTTTTTGTGCGGCGGCCCTCATCCGGTCCGGTTTTTGCGCGGCGGCCCCGATCCTGTCCGGTTTTTGCGCGGCGGCCCCCATCCGCTCCGGTTTTTGCGCGGCGGCCCGTTCCGTGGGCCGCATCCGCTCCGGTTTTTGCGCGGCGGCACCGAGCCGGTCCGGTTTTTGCGCGGCGGCCCGTTCCGCGGGCCGCATCCGCTCCGGTTTTTGCGTGGCGGCCCCGATCCTGTCCGGTTTTTGCGCGACGGCCCGTTCCGCGGGCCGGATCCGCTCCGGTTTTTGCGCGGCGGCCCCCATCCGCTCCGGTTTTTGAGCGGCGGCCCGTTCGGCGGGCCGGATCCGCTCCGGTTTTTGCGCGGTGGCCCCGATCCGCTCCGGTTTTTGCGCGGCGGCACCGAGCCGCTCCGGTTTTTGCGCGGCGGCCCGTTCCGCGGGCCGCATCCGCTCCGGTTTTTGCGCGGCGGCCCCGATCCGCTCCGGTTTTTGCGCGGCGGCCCGTTGCGCGGGCCGGATCCGCTCCGGTTTTTGCGCGGCGGCCCCGATCCGCTCCGGTTTTTGCGCGGCGGTCCGTTCCGCGGGCCGGATCCGCTCCGGTTTTTGTGCGGCGGCCCTGATCCGGTCCGGTTTTTGCGCGGCGGCCCCGATCCTGTCCGGTTTTTGCGCGGCGGCCCCGATCCGCTCCGGTTTTTGCGCGGCGGCCCGTTCCGTGGGCCGCATCCGCTCCGGTTTTTGCGCGGCGGCACCGAGCCGGTCCGGTTTTTGCGCGGCGGCCCGTTCCGCGGGCCGCATCCGCTCCGGTTTTTGCGTGGCGGCCCCGATCCTGTCCGGTTTTTGCGCCGCGGCCCGTTCCGCGGGCCGGATCCGCTCCGGTTTTTGCGCGGCGGCCCTCATCCGCTCCGGTTTTTGAGCGGCGGCCCGTTCGGCGGGCCGGATCCGCTCCGGTTTTTGCGCGGTGGCCCCGATCCGCTGAGGTTTTTGCGCGGCGGCACCGAGCCGCTCCGGTTTTTGCGCGGCGGCCCGTTCCGCGGGCCGCATCCGCTCCGGTTTTTGCGCGGCGGCCCCGATCCGGTCCGGTTTTTGCGCGGCGGCCCGTTCCGTGGGCCCGATCCGCTCCGGTTTTTGCGCGGCGGCCCCCATCCGGTCCGGTTTTTGAGCGGCGGCCCCGATCCGCTCTGGTTATTGCGCGGCAGCCCGTTCCGCGCGCCGGATCCGCTCCGGTTTTTGCGCGGCGGCCCCGATCCGCTCCGGTTTTTGCGCGGCGGCCCGTTCCGCGGGCCGGATCTGCTCCGGTTTTTGCGCGGCGGCCCCGATCCGCTCCGGTTTTTGCGCGGCAGCCCGTTCCGCGGGCCGGATCCGCTCCGCTTTTTGCGCGGTGGCTCCAATCCGCTCCGGTTTTTGCGCGGCGGCCCGTTCCGCGGGCCGGATCCGCTCCGGTTTTTGCGCGGCGGCCCCGAGCCGGTCTGGTTTTTGCGCGGCGCCCCGTTCCGTGGGCCGGATCCGCTCCGGTTTTTGCGTGGCGGCCCCGACCGCTCCGGTTTTTGCGCGGCAGCCCGTTCCGCGGGCCGGATCCAGTCCGGTTTTTGCGCGGCGGCCCCGATCCGGTCCGGTTTTTGTGCGGCGGCCCGTTCCGCGGGCCGGATCCGCTCCGGTTTTTGCGCGGCGGCCCCGATCCGCTCCGGTTTTTGCGCGGCGGCCCGTTCCGCGGGCCGGATCCGCTCCGGTTTTTGCGCGGCGGCACCGAGCCGGTCCGGTTTTTGCGCGGCGGCCCGTTCCGCGGGCCGCATCCGGTCCGGGTTTTGCGCGGCAGCCCCGATCCGCGGGCCGGATCCCGTCCGGTTTTTGCACGGCGGCCCGTTCCGCGGGCCGGATCCGCTCCGGTTTTTGCGCGGCGGCCCGTTCCGCGTGCCGGATCCGCTCCGGTTTTTGCGCGGCGGCCCCCATCCGCTCCGGTTTTTGAGCGGCGGCCCGTTCCACGGGCCGGATCCGCTCCGGTTTTTGCGCGGCGGCCCCGATCCGGTCCGGTTTTTGCGCGGCGGCCCGTTCCGCGGGCCGGATCCGCTCCGGTTTTTGCGCGGCGGCCCCGAGCCGCTCCGGTTTTTGCGCGGCGGTCAGTTCCGCAGGCCGCATCCCCTCCGGTTTTTGCGCGGCAGCCTAGATCCGGTCCGGTTTTTGCGTGGCGGCCCGTTCCGCGGGCCGGATCCGCTCCGGTTTTTGCGCGGCGGCCCCCATCCGCTCTGGTTTTTGCACGGCGGCCCATTCCGCGGGCCGGATCCGCTCCGGTTTTTGCGCGGCAGCCCCGATCCGGTCTGGTTTTTGCGCGGCGGTCCGTTCCGCGGGCCGCATCCGCTCCGGTTTTTGTGCGGCGGCCCCGATCCGGTCTGGTTCTTGCGCGGCGGCCCGTTCCGCGGGCCGGATCCGCTCCGGTTTTTGCGCGGCGGCCCCCATCCGCTCCGGTTTTTGCGCGGCGGCCCGTTCCGCGGGCCCCATCCGCTCCGGTTTTTGCGCGGCGGCCCCGATCCGCTCCGGTTTTTGCGCGGCGGCCCGTTCCGCGCGCCGGATCCGCTCCGGTTTTTGCGCGGCGGCCCCGATCCGGTCTGGTTTTTGCGCGGCGGTCCGTTCCGCGGGCTGGATCCGCTCCGGTTTTTGCGCGGCGGCACCGAGCCGGTCCGGTTTTTGCGCGGCGGCCCGTACCGCGGGCTGGATCCGCTCCGGTTTTTGTGCGGCGGCCCCGATCCGGTCTGGTTCTTGCGCGGCGGCCCGTTCCGCGGGCCGGATTCGCTCCGGTTTTTGCGCGGCGGCCGCGATCCGGTCCGGTTTTTGCGCGGCGGCCCGTTCCGCGGGCCGGATCCGCTCCGGTTTTTGCGCGGCGGCCCCGATCCGGTCCGGTTTTTGCGCGGCGGCCCGTTCCGCGGGCCGGATCCGCTCCGGTTTTTGCGCGGCGGACCCGATCCGGTCCGGTTTTTGCGCGGCGGCCCGTTCCGCGGGCCGGATCCGCTCCGGTTTTTGCGCGGCGGCCCCGATCCGCTCTGGTTTTTGCGCGGCGGCCCGTTCCACGGGCCGGATCCGGTCCGGTTTTTGCGCGGCGGCCCCGATCCGGTCCGGTTTTTGCGCGGTGGCCCGTTCCGCGGGCCAGATCCGGTCCGGTTTTTGCGCGGCGGCCCGTTCCGCCGGCCGGATCCACTCCGGTTTTTGCGCGGCGGCCCCGATCCGCTCCGGTTTTTGCGCGGCGACCCGTTCCGCGGGCCGGATCCGCTCCGGTTTTTGCGCGGCGGCCCCGATCCGGTCCGGTTTTTGCGCGGCGGCCCGTTCCGCGGGCCGCATCCAGTCTGGTTTTTGCGCGGCGGCCCCGATCCGGTCCGGTTTTTGTGCGGCGGCCCGTTCCGCGGGCCGGATCCGCTCCGGTTTTTGCGCGGCGGCCCCGATCCGCTCCGGTTTTTGCGCGGCGGCCCGTTCCGCGGGCCGCATCCGCTCCGGTTTTTGCGCGGCGGCCCCGATCCGGTCTGGTTCTTGCGCGGCGGCCCGTTCCGCGGGCCGGATTCGCTCCGGTTTTTGCGCGGCGGCCGCGATCCGGTCCGGTTTTTGCGCGGCGGCCCGTTCCGCGGGCCGGATCCGGTCCGGTTTTTGCGCGGCGGCCCCGATCCGCTCCGGTTTTTGCGCGGCGGCCCGTTCCGCGGGCCGGATCCGCTCCGGTTTTTGCGCGGCGGCCCCGATCCGGTCCGGTTTTTGCGCGGCGGCCCGTTCCGCGGGCCGGATCCGCTCCGGTTTTTGCGCGGCGGCCCCGATCCGCTCTGGTTTTTGCGCGGCGGCCCGTTCCACGGGCCGGATCCGGTCCGGTTTTTGCGCGGCGGCCCCGATCCGGTCCGGTTTTTGCGCGGTGGCCCGTTCCGCGGGCCAGATCCGGTCCGGTTTTTGCGCGGCGGCCCGTTCCGCCGGCCGGATCCACTCCGGTTTTTGCGCGGCGGCCCCGATCCGGTCCGGTTTTTGCGCGGCGGCCCGTTCCGCGGGCCGGATCCGCTCCGGTTTTTGCGCGGCGGCCCCGATCCGGTCCGGTTTTTGCGCGGCGGCCCGTTCCGCGGGCCGCATCCAGTCTGGTTTTTGCGCGGCGGCCCCGATCCGGTCCGGTTTTTGTGCGGCGGCCCGTTCCGCGGGCCGGTTCCGCTCCGGTTTTTGCGCGGCGGCCCCGATCCGCTCCGGTTTTTGCGCGGCGGCCCGTTCCGCGGGCCGGATCCACTCCGGTTTTTGCGCGGCGGCACCGAGCCGCTCCGGTTTTTGCGCGGCGGCCCGTTCCGCGGGCCGCATCCGGTCCGGGTTTTGCGCGGCAGCCCCGATCCGCGGGCCGGATCCGCTCCGGTTTTTGCACGGCGGCCCGTTCCGCGGGCCGGATCCGCTCCGGTTTTTGCGCGGCGGCCCGTTCCGCGTGCCGGATCCGGTCCGGTTTTTGCGCGGCGGCCCCCATCCGCTCCGGTTTTTGAGCGGCGGCCCGTTCCGCGGGCCGGATCCGCTCCGGTTTTTGCGCGGCGGCCCCGATCCGGTCCGGTTTTTGCGCGGCGGCCCGTTCCGCGGGCCGGATCCGCTCCGGTTTTTGCGCGGCGGCTCCGAGCCGCTCCGGTTTTTGCGTGGCGGTCAGTTCCGCAGGCCGCATCCCCTCCGGTTTTTGTGCGGCGGCCCCATTCCGGTCTGGTTTTTGCGCGGCGGCCCATTCCGCGGGCCGCATCCGCTCCGGTTTTTGCGCGGCGGCCCCGATCCGGTCCGGTTTTTGCGTGGCGGCCCGTTCCGCGGGCCGGATCCGCTCCGGTTTTTGTGCGGCGGCCCCGATCCGGTCTGGTTCTTGCGCGGCGGCCCGTTCCGCGGGCTGGATCCGCTCCGGTTTTTGTGCGGCGGCCCCGATCCGGTCTGGTTCTTGCGCGGCGGCCCGTTCCGCGGGCTGGATCCGCTCCGGTTTTTGCGCGGCGGTCGCGAGCCGGTCCGGTTTTTGCGCGGCGGCCCGTTCCGCGGGCCGGATCTGCTCCGGTTTTTGCGCGGCGGCCCCGATCCGGTCCGGTTTTTGCGCGGCGGCCCGTTCCGCGGGCCGGATCCGCTCCGGTTTTTGCGCGGCGGCCCCGATCCGGTCCGGTTTTTGCGCGGCGGCCCGTTCCGCGGGCCGGATCCGCTCCGGTTTTTGCACGGCGGCCCCGATCCGCTCTGGTTTTTGCGCGGCGGCCCGTTCCGCGGGCCGGATCCGGTCCGGTTTTTGCGCGGCGGCCCCGATCCGGTCCGGTTTTTGCGCGGCGGCCCATTCCGCGGGCCGGATCCGCTCCGGTTTTTGCGCGGCGGCCCGTTCCGCCGGCCGGATCCACTCCGGTTTTTGCGCGGCGGCCCCGATCCGCTCCGGTTTTTGCGCGGCGGCCCGTTCCGCGGGCCGGATCCGCTCCGGTTTTTGCGCGGCGGCCCCGATCCGCTCCGGTTTTTGCGCAGCGGCCCGTTCCGCGGGCCGGATCCGGTCCGGTTTTTGCGCGGCGGCCCCGATCCTGTCTGGTTCTCGCGCGGCGGCCCGTTCCGCGGGCCGGAGCCGGTCCGGTTTTTGCGCGGCGGCCCCGATCCGGTCCGGTTTTTGCGCGGCGGCCCGTTCCGCGGGCCGGATCCGCTCCGGTTTTTGCGCGGCGGCCCCGATCCGGTCCGGTTTTTGCGCGGCGGCCCGTTCCGCGGGCCGCATCCGCTCCGGTTTTTGCACGGCGGCCCCGATCCGCTCTGGTTTTTGCGCGGCAGTGCGTTCCGCGGGCCGCATCCGGTCCGGTTTTTGCGCGGCGGCCCCGATACGGTCCGGTTTTTGCGCGGTGGACCGTTCCGCGGGCCGGATCCGCTCCGGTTTTTGCGCGGCGGCCCGTTCCGCCGGCCGGATCCGCTCCGGTTTTTGCGCGGCGGCCCGTTCCGCGGCGTGGATCCGCTCCGGTTTTTGCACGGCGGCCCCCATCCGCTCCGGTTTTTGCGCGGCAGCCCGTTCCGCGGGCCGGATCCAGTCCGGTTTTTGCGCGGCGGCCCCGATCCGGTCCGGTTTTTGTGCGGCGGCCCGTTCCGCGGGCCGGATCCGCTCCGGTTTTGCGCGGCGGCCCCGAGCCGGTCCGGTTTTTGCGCGGCGGCCCGTTCCGCGGGCCGGATCCGCTCCGGTTTTTGTGCGGCGGCCCCGATCCGCTCCGGTTTTTGCGCGGCGGCCCGTTCCGTGGGCCGGATCCGGTCCGGTTTTTGCGCGGCAGCCCCGATCCGCGGGCCGGATCCCGTCCGGTTTTTGCATGGCGGCCCGTTCCGCGGGCCGGAT